>NC_142199.1:6720000-7020000 GCF_026936395.1 Plectropomus leopardus
GAGCTGATTCTGGAGATGTTGATTGCCCCCATGTCTCTGAGGCTCCTGTACTCTCCTGGTCTCACATACATCATGCGGCCTCTGAAGTTGGGCTGCTCGAACATCAGCCAGTGGCCGTCCATCACGTTGCAGGACTGGCAGTCAGACATCAAGAAACGATCCTGGAGAGACTCGCAGTCGTCCATCAGCTCATGCATCTGGCCTCCGTAGTTCTCCCTCTCATAGATCCTCATCCTGAACTGCCCTCTGTGCTGTTGGAGGAAGACATGACATAATATTAGTCCATTGTTTCTTGAAAATACCTTTCTTGCTCTGAAAACGTTGTGGAAACGACTACCAAAATGTCTTACCAATGGGACCATACGGCAGGAGCGGATAGTATCCATCATACCCATGCCCATCATGCTCCCCATGCGCTGAAAATCAGAGTACTCGCCTCTCTTCAGGAAGATCTGATTACCCATAAAGTTGGGGCGGTCGTACGCCACGAAGCACCCATTCTCCACCCTGCAGGAGTTGCAGCGGTTCAGGTGCATGTGAATGTCGGAGCAGTCGCTGCTGCAGTCATAGGACCGGCCCTGGAAGTTCCTGTCCTCATAGAAGATAATCTGAAGCAGAAAAACACACAGGACACTTAGTTAGATAAAATACTGAAGTACATTTACCTCATACATCTGTAAACTATTACTTTATTACTACTGCTACAGCACCAGATTTTCCAACATGCTAAAACATATGGTGAATATTACCCTGCCCATGGTGACACGTTAAGTTTTTTTTTGCAAATGGTTCCAACCCAGCGCCACTTTTATATAGACTAACAGCTGCAGAGCACCTTGCGCACCTTTGTGTGAAACATCATGACTCATCACGAGTTTCACGTGGGCCTGCATTCAATTTTTACAAAACATGTGAATAGTTATTATTGTATGATGAATGTAGTTTCAAGAGGTCACGCCAGGTCATGGCGGAGACAAAACTCCCCTAAATAATCTATTTTTAATAACATTTTATTACTTTTCAAATGCTGTAAAGTTTTGTTTCATGGCATTTGTTTAATACCTTTAGTCATAAACAATCACCATAAAGTTCAGACTCATCTTCAGATCTGATATTCACACCACAGATTTTTAAATCAGAGATATACATTAAATAGTTGAAGCTTCTGGAAGCACATATAAAACCCAATATTCACAATAACTATTGCAGATTCTGACATACAGTGAAGTGTGTGCAGCACTATAGGGTGGCTGCTCTGTGCCACAATATAGAGTGATGACTCAAAGGTTTCAGCACAAGCCATGTGGAAATAGTACGGCGGTGCAATGTATAAAAAGGGAATAGGGTCGATGTTGAAGCTGTACATCTGAGATTAGCTCACAAATATCATGACCATGGGGAGGGTAAGTGAAACTTTCATAGAATCTGAGACACAGTGACATTAAAAAAAAATGAAAATGTTAATCATGTTGTTGTTTACAGATTATCTTCTATGAGGACCGTAACTTCCAGGGTCGCTCCTATGAGACCAGCAGCGACTGCCCCGAGCTCACCTCTTACCTGAGCAGGTGTAACTCCTGCAGGGTGGAGAGCGGCCTCTTCATGGTTTATGAGAAGCCCAACTTCATGGGCCACCAGATGCTGGTGAGGAGGGGCGAGTATCCAGACAACCAGCGCCTGATGGGAATGAGTATGAGCGACTGCATCAGGTCCAGTCGCATGATCCCCATGGTAGGTTTTTCAGCTTTGTTATGGTCCAGTCGTACCACATCTAACAGGAAAAAGCATATTAATTTCCCGCCAAAGAGGGATTCTGTAAACTGAACTGAAAAGGACACCCTCGTTCATGTTGGACAACGTTAATCGTTGACAGTACAGATTTGTAATTAGAGTTGCAGTAATAGCTACTTTGAACACATCTGTCAAAAAAACTCAAGGTCCTCTTACTACTTTTCAGGTGTATCTCACAGTCTTCTTCAGTCAATGGAAGCTGAACAAGTGAAATCATGCAATTGCAGTGCCAGACTTTAATGATGTCATTATAGGTGCTCTATCTTAGGCAACTTGACTTGCTTGAGTTTCTTGAAGACATTTTACCTTTCATCTGAGGGGCTTCTTCAGTTCTTAATGTGATACCTTTACCAAGGAGGGCTGTGAGATACGGCTAAAAGCTCATAGAAAATAGCCAGTAAGTGGATTTTCTCCCTAATCTCAGTTATCTCAGATCCGAATGATACAGTGATTCCAACCAGAATTTGGTGCAAATATTGTCATGAATGGTATTTGCAAACCCAATTTGCGATTAAATGATTTTACCATTTCAAACATTGATTCAAAACAGATTTTAAGATTATCGGAAGAACGCCTGTGTCATCAATCACCAAAGTTAATTATCATGTCATCATTACAGTTCTAGAAAAAAAAAAGGGTCGTTCTCTTAAGATAATTAGAACTTCATCGCAATCTCAAGGTACCTAGCCACTGTTATCCGTCCACCAGTCTCATCAAACAAGTGTCAAACCACAGCTTTAATGTGTGGATCTAAAGGTTTAGCTCCTCACTCATGTCGCTGATGTTTCCTCATCCACAGCACAGGGGACCCTTCAGAATGAGGATCTATGAGAAGGAGAACTTTGGAGGCCAGATGCACGAGCTCATGGACGACTGCGACAATATGATGGATCGCTTCCGCATGTCTGACTGCCAGTCCTGCAACGTGATGGACGGCCACTGGCTGATGTTCGAGCAGCCCAACTACAGAGGCAAGATGCTGTACCTTAGGCCAGGAGAGTACAGGAACCTCAGAGACATGGGGATGAGCAACATGAACAGGTTTAGCTCCATCAGGCGCATCATGGACTCCTGTTAAATCTGAATGTACTGTGTGGAAAAATAAAACAAGCTGAAATCCAATGTTTCAGATTCCTGCCTGTCAAATCTGTCCTTGTTCGTGAAGTCAAATACAAAACAAGAAACAAATGTAGGGGGATAAAATGTTAGCATTTATAGGGTTTGTTTCATTGCTATTAAATATATGAATTTAATATGTTTAAGCAAATTTTCCTTTAAAATCCAAACACTTATTAATGGACAATCTCTTTGGGAGCTTTTTTAATTTTGGACATAGACTGTAAAAAAATTGTCACTGGTTTGTGAATTCCTGTTTTGAAGCTTCTGTGGCATTTTGTCCATCTAATTTGGTTAGCATGGTGCATTTACAGCCAAGGTTTAACTGAGCCCAATATAATGGGATTATTTGCCAGCAAAAAAATGGCGTAAAACCATGTTTAATTTATGAAAAAAACTGAGCATCTGACTCTGAAGGTCATCCAAATACTGAACAAAAATATTTTAGGCAACCAAAACATTATATTTAGCTTTCATGAACTGAAAACACACTGAAACAGCCACAGCTATGCCTTTCTGACTCTGTGAATCAGGGGTTAACACCCTTAATTATACATAACCTTTAGACTTAATAACATAGAAACGGGTGAGTTATATAAAAATTCAAAGTTCAGTTGTCATGAACAGGGACATTAGCTATCGAACCCAAACAATTTTTGGACCAGGCTGTAAACATGTTGCTGTAAATTTGACTCACTATGGGAGTCAGCCTCAAGCTGCCATTGGAGTGAACAGCAGTTTCTTTACTTCCACATTTACTACTTTTCTGAATCACTGACCTTGATGTTAAGTATTCTGACTGTTAGCTTTCTGATAATTTAGGAAAAGAAAATTAATTTCATCCTTTCAAAAGTTCTTCACCCTCTTTAATTTGATACTCGACGCTTAAGCCTGAAACAACTGAAGCATTTTTCAGAGATGGAAAGTGGCAGAAATGCGATTCAGTCCACAGACTGGAGAATTGATTTGTAAATCTCATTCTCAGGTCATCAGATACCAATGCTTTGGGTTGGTAGTTGGACTGAACCACCAACCCTAACAACCTAATCGCCAGAAAAATTGCTAGTATTTTAAGTTTCTACAAACCACACATACATCCAATTTGCACGTTATTCATTAGCGGACACTTTCAAACTTAACATTTCAACAACACTGTGGTCAAAATGTTTTTAGGTTTAGGCACAATAACCACTTGATTTATGTTAGGAAAGGTGAAGTTTTGGCTTAAAATTCCTGGTTTTGGGGGGCACACTCCCAGTAGCGAAGGAAGCAATCTATATGTTAAAAGAACTTATTTTATTGCCTACAGATGCTCGTGAAACATAGTGACGGATCCCAAAAAACACCCATGTCGGGTGGATATAAAACAATGCCAGAAATAACAACCAGTTTTGTTGTTTGTTGGTCTCTAACAGTGGTCTGTAGCTTGGCAATCGTGCCGCCAAACTGACATGTCATCTGCCATCCCCTCCATCTGCTGATGACGAAGTCAGCACATTAAAAATGTTGATATGATACATATGAAACATACAGATGTAACATATTAGTGCTTTCCAGAAACATAATGCCAACATTTATTCATGCAACTGGACTGGCACATGAAGTCTTGTTTCTTTCTGTGAAAAAACTGCAAAAGATGTCCTTTCATTTTTGGACAGTAAATTTATAAATAAAATCCTTAAATCTGAAAGTCCTAATTTCAGATTCCAGTCATAATAACATATAAAGATTATTAAAACTGACAGCCTTTATAGCAGGAGGGTGTCAGCAGGCCTAACAACAGAGAAATAACAGTTGTGATCATATTATTGATTATATTACAAAATTGCTTGCAACAGTAGTTAAAATCACAATTAATACACACATGAATTTGTAAGACTTTATATCTGTATTAAAATGTATCTAAAGCCACCTTTCTGAAGCTTAGAAGGTGTTAAAAATAAATGACATTTAGGATGAGAAGCAAAAAAAGGCCAATAATAGTGGTTAAAAGTTATTATCTGCAGCTGTGATGATACAGGAGATAATATAACATTGCAGAATCATTTCTTTCCATTACTGTGTGACACTGACCCTCTGCCTTCACTGTTCCAGCATGCGTTTGATACAGCGTCATCATCAGCCTGGAACAAAGGCAAATCAAACAGCAACAAGCCATTTTGCTGATATGTAAATCTACCTCATTTGGGTATCAAAGACTTGCCGCACTCTGCACATTTTGTTTATCGATAAATACTTTGATGGGGCTGCAGCAAAGAATGAGGTTTACAGTGCATCCAAATGGGGAAGGTAAGACAAAACTCACCACAACCGGTGTGCTATTTAAAGTTCTTTTTAAGATATTCAGGAAATACTCACAATTAAAGTTCTTTCTCTTACTTTCACAGATCACATTTTATGAGGAGAAGAAGTTCCAGGGCCGCTGCTACAACTGTAGCAGCGACTGTGCGGACCTGCATACGTACTTCAACCGTTGCAACTCCATCAGGGTGGAGAGCGGTGTGTGGGTGATCTATGAGAGACCCAACTACAAGGGTTTCCAGTACATCCTCAGCCCCGGGGAGTACGCCGACAACCAGCAGTGGATGGCCTTCAGTGAAAACGTCAAATCCTGCCGTGCCATAAAGAATGTAAGAGTCCTCAGTCAGGCTAATACAACAACAGATTTTGGGTTTAGTACGAGAAAAGAGTGTTTGGGCAGTGAACAGCAGCACAGGACTGAGCTCTGTGAACACTTTTGAGGCCAACAGACTACACGCGCAGACAATGGCAGAACTATTTGGCAGCAATTTGCTAATAAGTTAGCCAAAAAGACTTTAAAGGGGAATATGCACCCTAAAAATAATGCTTAAATGTTCAGTCTGAAAGAATCAATGCTTTTATAATAACAAACGGCAAGTGACTAATGTCAAGGGGACACAGACAACTCTAAAGCTCAGCTCCACAGAGTTTTGGCATCTTTAAGCACATTGTTTTGTTTTTTGGAGCATAATTTTTTTTGGTTCAGTGTTCAGCTACCTGTCAAGCACACAAGACAGAAACTGATTTTACTGCTAACTTTGGTGGAGCTTTTAATAGCTAAAAAGAGTTTTTTCCGGGAGCTGGTGGAGACCACCAATAGACTTTGTTTAAAGCGTCTTTGAGCATTGTGAAAAGCACTCTATGAATAAAATGTATTATTTGATTATTATTATTAAAACAAAGCAGAAAGAGGAGTGAAATTGGACCGAAATTTACCAAAAGGCCAGAAACACGACTCTAAATATCTGCTTGTTGTGAAAAACGTGTTAGCCACAATATGGGACATGGCCGCCTCAAGACATTTACAACATAAACTGATGCAGAAAAGGTACAAATTTGTGCATAAAAAATCACCAGAATGCAGAAAAATTAAGTCTTAAATGCTCAACATTTTCCAGCAAAGGACCCCTTAACTAAACCCCCATTTCATATGTGTGCCCACCAGTGTTAAAACAAAACCTACACCCTTGGATTGTTTCATTAGATTTTATAGGATATCGAACCGCAATACCAAACTTTTGGGGATACCAACCAGAGTTCATAGCCTCTCTTGTTTTGTGTTTTCAGGCTTATGGTAGTTCATGGAAGCTGAGGCTGTACGAGAGGCCAGACTTCGGAGGCCAGATGGTGGAGTGCTCTGACGACTGCCCCTCAGTGTACGAAACCTACAAGATGCGCGAGGCGTACTCCTGTGTGGTGACTGATGGCGCCTGGGTGTTCTACGACCTCCCCAACTACAGGGGGCACCAGTACCTCCTAGAGCGAGGCGAGTACCGGCAGCACAGCGACTGGGGGGCGACCTCCCCTGGTGTCGGCTCCTTCCGCCGCATCACAGAGTTTTAACTCTACCTCGACTCTAGCCCTGACCAAAAGGTGATTCAAGATCTTTCCAGATGCCTGACACAACATATCAATAAATGAGAAGCAAACTCTGACTGTTCTTATGAATTTTCTGTAAATATGTCTCGTGCTAAACCACTTGTTTGCAGTTATAGACACAACTGATCGCATAATTGGATCCTAATTTAAAATAGCAAACACTAAAACATGTTTTTTTCATAATCACAACTTAAAGGGGTACTACACTGACTTAGTTTTGCACATTATGACTTGCACACATGACATAAAAGAGTTATTTTCTTCTTTACAAAAGACTGAATAAAGATTAAAAGAAGGTTCTAATTCCCCTGCAGCCAAGAACACACATATATAAACTGAGCATTATATATACTGTATAACAGCTGTCCTTTATTAATAAGAGGAAAAAAACTTACAGGCAAATTGACACACTGCTAAACATGTGCAAATAAGACAAAACAAATCCATGTAATTCTGGAAGCACCCAAAAATATTAAAATGCATCCTGATTTGCTCTGCCAAGCAAAAAGCATTTTGGTATGTGCTATTTGCACATAAATTAGCTTCATTGCAAAAAATCCGATTTGCGAAGATCATCGCTATAGCTACATGCAGACACAGTGAAATTATTACAGTCTTGAGAAAGTTGGTAGTAACTTTAGTCCGTCTTTGTCATGTTTCGTTTGTTAGGAATGCCTCAGTACCTCATCAGTCACAATTTCAGTTTCTGCCATTGTTTTACCTTCTGTGTTTTTGGCACAAAGGCAACATTTACAGGCTACTTACTTAAACTTTATGGGAAAGTTTGCGCTGTTATGTCTTTTGTGAATTGGACCTTGATTTGGGGCAGGTTGTAGTTGCAAGTGATGAGCAATTTATGATGCTATTAGTGGATGCAATCCATTCTTTGTGAATTCCCCCCTACAAATTTCACAGCATACCAGTGATTTCCCGACAGTATTCTCCCATCCTTACCAGCTGTAAAAATGTAAAGTTTTACCTGAAGGTGGTGCTGGACAAAAAGTCATATTTTCCTCTGAGTAGCATTATTGTGCTCAGTGAACATCACAGCAATCAACTAATTACATTTTCATATTTCTTGTGTAACACTAGTGGCAGTGGCACTAAGAGACAGGTCAGGTGGTTCACCAAATACTTAATGTTTCATTCTCTGGGAACCATGAACATCTGCAGTATATGTCTGAATAATCGTTTGTTTGAATGGAAAGACAATTTATTGTTATTATTATTATTATCATTGGTGCAAAGGGCAGTTCACAAAACCAAGGTGGTGATATACAACTCATACATAGTGGTACACAGAAACAGGAATATAGTCAAAACAAAGCAAAGAAACACATAGTTATACTAATATTCTGGCTGTTACGAATGTCCAAACCGGTGATTATTACTGTACCAAGGATGGTTATACAGGACACACATGTGTATGAGTGTGTGTACATTTATAACTGATTAACTTTCATTTTGATAAAAAAGACAGAAGGACTGAGCAAATAATAAGAGGAAAATACATCATATAAATACTGAAAAAGTCATACTAAATATATGCAATAACAATAATAACTAGTAGTAAATTACATTTGAATAAAAAAGACAGGATAGAGAAGGACTGACCAAATAATAAGAGAAAAATACAATATGAAGAAAAGTAAAAGATAATTCTAAATATACATGATAATATTGACCATAATTATAGATATAGTGATAATATAATTAAATTTAAATTTAAAAAAAATGCTCTGATCTCTGTTAATGCCCAATAACTATTTTAATTTATGTGCATTATTGGTGGAAATTTTTTGTACTTTAATGGGATCTGACAAAAAACACGTAACTTAATGTCCATAGAGAATAGCATCATCTCCTGTTACCAAACCAAAACTACTGTTCCCAAGGTCAAGAGTGCACCTTGTTTGACACGAATCAGTGACGCAGTGTGAAAAATCACGACTCAGTGTCTCCTGTAAAGTCTCTGGAGCCTTCCTGTGGTGTCACTGACTCAGCTCAACACGTTTCATATCAAACCAGATGTCCTGCAGTGCCCTTGTTTTTGTCAGCATGCTTTGCTACATCCACTGGCTTCGGGATGCTTTGCACTTTGCGTTTGCATTGTTTAGGGAAACAGGATTCACTGCTTCGAAACAATGTGATAAGCCTGGATAAATATTTGAATTGCCAATTGAATAATTCAGTTCACACAAAGCAAACCATGTGCTAGTTTTATTGTTCTTGTTCTGTATAAAGAGAATATTGGAGGTGGCTGCTTTAATGTTTTATATTACACACCAAACTAATTGATATTAGCCATGGAGAAGGTATTTTTCACTTATTTAAAGCCACGTTTTTAATGTAGTGTTGCATACTTTATCTCTATCTATATCTTGTATGTTACAGATATTTTTAGATAAATAGGTGCAACTTTTATTAAAATGTGCTTATATAAAAGCCACTTCATGACATTAAACATGTAATATTTTGTATTTCTTTACCAGATCATCTTCTACGAGGACAGGAACTTCCAGGGTCGATTTCACGAGTGTGATAATGACTCCAGCGACCTGCACACATACTTCACCCACTGCAACTCCATCCGAGTTGAGGGAGGATTCTGGGTCATTTACGAGAGACCGAATTACATGGGCAGCCAGTATGTGCTGACCCCAGGAGAGTACCCAGACTACCAGCGCTGGCTGGGCATCAATGACACCATCAGGTCCTGTCGCATTATTAGAAACGTAAGTTAAAAGAGAAATAATGCCAAACCAGAGCAGTGTTTTAGCTCATAAACTTGTATATTTTACATTACTGTTGACTGTTTTTCCAAAGCATGACACAGCATTTTAATTTAGTTTCATTTAATTTCCATGTGGTGTAAAATCCACTTACAGTAACTTGAAATTTGCTGTGAATATCACATCATGAGCATAAAAGTTCTGCCTTGATGTCTTGAATGGTTTCACCAAAAAAACACTTATTTGCCTTGCTTCAAGAGCTTTCAACCACATCTTATGGTCTTCATCACAAGAAAAATTGTCATCATGTGACTTCAGTCACGGAACAACAGGTAGTTATAACCCAAAACTCACCTGTTGATAAAGGCCACACAGTGTAGATAAAAGCTCTGGAAAATGCCAACAGGTGGACCTTGAGTTGACATTTTTCTGTCAAAATATGTTAAAACAGTCCTGGTGTTAGTTTTATACTATTGAATCCTAGATTTTTGACTTTAACTTTTTTGTTTTATTTGTTTAAAGTTATTTTTCATCTACAAACTTTACCTGTTGCAAATGTTCAGTGTTTAACGCTTTGTTCTTCCAGGTGGGTAACTCATGGAGGCTGAAGGTTTGGGAAAAGCCAAACTTTGAAGGCCAGTCTCTCGAGGTTGCAGACAACATGCCCGTCTTCCACGAGCGCTGGCACAGCCGCGAGGTCCACTCCTGCAAGGTGTTCGAAGGCGCCTGGATTTTCTACGAGCAGCCCAACTACAGGGGACGCCAGTACCTGCTGGAGAGGGGCGAGTACAGGCGGCACACTGAGTGGGCGGGCGTGCAGCCCATTGTTGGATCCATCCGCCGGCTTAAGGAACATTAGCCATGTAGTCATGTAATGAAAGGAGTGTAAAAAGGTTGAAAAATAAAATCATGATGCACATACTACACTGTTTCTTTTCGTTGAAAAAAGTAGTAATTATAAAACATGTTTGATGTCATATATTTTATGTGTTTCAGACATGTTTCATTCTTGAACAACAAAATCAGTTATCAATTTTGACACTCAATTATGGGTGCACCCATATGCACCCCACAAATTATGTTACATAATTAAAACCGTAACGGCGGTTAGGTTTATTCAGGTAAATTCATTATAGGATAGGTTTAGGAAAGGAAACATGACAACGTACCTTAAAATAACCCAAAGTTCACTGAATGTTCGTATGGTTTCTGTGTTCCCTAAGTCCTTTGTTTTCAGCACATTGGTTGTAAGTTACTGGCTTATGGTAACACGGTGTACATACAAATTTAAGTGCATTACTTTTCGTAGGAAAACATATAAAGAGTGCATTATAACAGCCTGCACATTTATACAGAGTTCCTAAAGTCTGTAAAGGTGACATTTTTAAAGTTATTATCTTGTGGGAACAAAATCAATTTTAAAAACCCTTTCAGAACTTTAGGGGCTCCGTACATTTACAAAATACTAACTTGGATTGGATTTCTGATAGTATATAACTTTAAATGTTTGACAAGCTAAAGTGATTGCATAAGTGACAAGCAATAATATATGCAATTCACATTTTGTCATATAAATGAGCATGGCTAAAATGCATTGCATATATAAAATACAATATTACAGCATAAAGTAGTGAAAGATCCAGTCAAAATTTCCTGCATCAAACAGAGGAGCAATCAAACAGAGGTCATGTACTTTAAAACAATTGCAGCATCAGCTAATGTGCCAAAGTTAATGGGGAGCTCATCTGAATAACAATAATACCACTGGCAGTGCATTTCATCAGCCTTTATATGAAAGTGGAGCATCAGTAATGCAGCGTGGATGAGGGGCTTTGATTTGATTTGGGTGAGGAGGAACATAAGGTGAATATGGAGCACATGGGGAAAGTGAGTACCATGATGCATTTCATGCTAACTGCTAAATGATTGTATATATCATTCAAGAGCTTTGAGTTAGAATGACAACAAAGATTGTATTAGTAGAGATGGAATAGTAAATATTATTTTTTAGCTTTGGTGGTGTTATTTCTATGAACAGATGGTCTAAAATTGAGTCCTTCTTGCAGATCTTCTTCTTTGAGGACAGGAACTTCAAGGGTCGTTACTATGAATGCAGCAGTGACTGTCCTGAGCTCAGCTCCCACTTCCAGCGCTGCAACTCCATCCGGGTGGAGAGCGGCGCCTGGGTCGTCTATGAGAGACCCCAGTACATGGGCTACCAGTACATCCTCATGAGAGGGGAGTACCCCAGCTACCAGAGCTGGAACGGCTTCAACGACACCATCCGCTCCTGTCGGATCATCACACATGTGAGTCCTGGAAAACAGCCTCTCACACAAAGCCAGAAAATGACCCTAGCCGAGTATATACTGTGTTTTTAACTATAATTTAAAACTGTAGGTATTTAAATGATTTTTCTGGACATTACTTTTCTTTATAATCGCAATGCTGATATTCTGGGGTCCTGGTTTAAGTTATGCTCTTGTTTTACCCACTAATGGCAGTCCAATTGTGGGAAAAGCCCTCGTACTTACATTACATACTATGTGCTGTTTTATTACATGTTTTATCCCAAACTGCCCCAAAACATACAAGCTTTAGTCCAGTAGTCGTCATTTTGTACAACTTGTTTTTTCAGTGGATTTGGATTTGCTGCTTGATGATACAAGAATAGTGCAACATGTACTCTTTACTACGTAAAATGGTCAGTATGGAAGTAAAGATTGATACCACTCTCATATCTGGCGGCGGAAATTGTGTGATCAAATGAACTAGAAACTCATTTTCGAGTTCTCTATAACTATCCCGCAATCTTGAGAAAACAAGTTGTGTTAATGTTGAGAAAATTATTTGGTTATCTCCAGAAATCTGCCTTTTTATTGTCCTGAGAGTCAACGAAACTTAACCATTGTCAAGAGGAAACAATCCATGTTATCTCTTAAAAACGAAATTTAAAAAATGATTTCAAGCATGGTTATTGTAGGCTTCCGTAGTAAAACTCACTTATTAATGCTTTATTTTCGTTGCTTATTGTTCAAGCTCTCCGACATGTCTAGGATGCGCATCTATGAACGTCCAGACTTCAAAGGCCAGATGCTGGACTTCAGCGACGACATGCCCAACCTGATGGACCGCTGGCGTTACCGTGACGTTCACTCGGCTCACGTCCAGGATGGCGCCTGGGTTTTCTATGAGCATCCAAACTACAGGGGACGCCAGTACCTGCTGGAGAAGGGCGAGTACAGACGGCACGCAGAGTGGGGGGCCCTTCACCCGTCTGTGGGCTCCATTAGACGTGTTCTGGACACCTAAAGCGTATCACTTCCTGTTTTTCACCTTCCTCCACTCATTACCCAAAACTTAACTGCAAATAAAAGCACACAAACTGCAACAGAATGGGAATGCTTTTATTAGTTGTGATTGCAAAACAAGTCATAATGGAACAAATACCTGTAAAAACAACACAACAAAGACATAAAAAGTCTTTTTAATTTTATTTTAACATGGCTGTAACCGTATAGGGTCTATCCTCTGCACGCAATGCATTAAATGTCCTGACGGTCTACCCTTTAAATGTTTATATTCCTTGTTTACAACTAGAAACTGGGCCTGCTGTTGGTGCTAGACGAAAGATCAGGGAGTCACCAAAAACGTTACAATCCATCCTCTGACGGACATGAATACCTGCAGGGTGCTGACATCTGGTTCTGACGAGGACCCGGCTGGAAAAGCCCACTGATGACTCACCAGCAGGGACTCATGGTATGCCGGCAGCTATTGTTCTTTAGTTAACAGGCTGTGCTAGAAAAAAAAAAACAGCAGAGCAGTCCCACAAAATCCACCAGCCAGCTGGAGCACAAACACAACAAAATAAATTAAAAGATACAGTTCATCCAGGGCTACCACAGATCCTTAAAAAGTCTTAAAAGGCACTGAATTCATTTATCTAAAAATAAGGCCTTAATTGGCCTTTAAAAGACTTAAATACATTTTTTAAAAATCTTAAAAATGCTTTTTTTCACTATATTTTCCTTAAGTGATTGTATCACTTTTTTTGGCTGTATTTAAATCCTTTAATTAAGTGAAAAGCGAAAACTGCAATATAATAATTTTTATCTGCCTTGCAGTTTTTAAAATGCATAATTATTATTGGCAATCTGTACTTGAAATATCAAATGTAAAACTATTGATACAGAAAAATGGTCCCTGTGAGTGTCATATATTATATTGTTACTGGGATGTTATCACTGCTACATTAACATGAAAAGTCAGGTGCACGTTCACCATAATTATCAGCATGTAGACATCAGAGCCACCCAGTGGTGTGAGAGCTTTATTACACAGGAAGAATCTGGACTCTGGATGCTCACTGAAATATGTAAATATTATATATAGTTAGGGAGGAAGCAAAAAAATCCCAGCATGTTATTGAATGACTTAGGACGTCAACATCATGCCTTTGTGTCCGTTTAAATGTGATGTTTTACAATCTAACAGCTCTGTAACTTGAGTTCAACAGATGTTGTTTGTGTGTAATAATTATGGATTTGTAGGCCAATATCATCCCACAGAACATTATCTGATATTTAGAAGCAGTTTAAGGTTAATAGTTTTTAGGATTTTGAGAATTATGAGACACAAATTTATAAGTATGGGTCAAAGATAACATATCATGTATCCATATTTCCACCTATTTTTTGCATTTTTTTTCTTCTTCTTCTCTCCCCTTTACCATTTTCTCTCACTAAAACTTGTTTACCAAAAAACTAACAAAAACTGCAATAGATTTATCTTATATTCAGAATTTTTACTTTTTTAAAAGTCTGTCTCATAATTACAATGTTTTTAAAAAGTCAGCAAGACAAATGAAACTACAAAAACGATACAGAGAATGAGCAAATAGACATTCAGTTAAGAACAGGAGAAAAAACGTCATAAATATAACCTGGAGCCACATTTGATAAGACGCTGTAAGACTGCAGTTTATAATTTCCTGACACAGGATGTGCTGGATCATATCGCTCTTGTTAAACTGCCAGAACGGATGAATAAAAATCTGTGCTGCGATATGTACACAGTAGTAGACACGTGACAGCTGAGTAAACAGGAGACGCTGCAAATCAGTTACAGAGCTGCTGAGCTCAGCTGATGTTTGAACTGGAACTTTTATCACACACACATATCTGTTCTGGCATCCCCTGATGCTGATTGAGCAGTTTCTAAGGACACAAACAATCACTGGCAGCCTGCAAAAGAAAAAACAAAAAACGTCCACCTGAACAGGTCAGTCTGAAGTCACAAAATCAAACTTTTACTTTGAAAATAAGAGCTAGGAATGAGGGCTACAGTGCTAATTGAATGACATCTACAAAAATGAGATGGTGCCACCATATTTTAAATTACCATTAAAAGGTGTAAAAATACATGTTTTTATTCTGTTTATTGTCTTTTAATGCTCTAGTTCAAAGGTGCTCCTTTGTGTTGTGAAAATCCTAATATATCTATAGTGCCCAAATAATCTTTAACATACATGGAGGGGATGGGCAAGTTTCTCTGCAGAGTCAATCATTTCTAAGAGTTTGCATCATTTTAGGTTAAAGACAAAAAAGAGCATAGAGACTAAAAAAAAGATGCTGTGTTGCAGCAAAGACATAATAATTGAACTACAGAGTCAAGGACTTGAGTCATACAACTTAGTCTCGTGTTATAAATTTGATGACTTAAGACCTGATCTGACAAAATCAATAAAAGAGTTACAACACACCTTGGACTTTTACACCGGTGTCTCGTGACTGAACCTGGACTTGAGCCTTTTGACTTAAACATACTTAATACTGCCCCCCAAGCCCAAATATTTAAAAGCACATTATTTAAAAAGAATCCACAAATCAACTTAAGTTAACGCTATTTCAATTAAGTTTCAGGAGAAAATGATGGAAAAAACTTACGTTGGAAAAATGTAATACGAAAGATTATGTTGTTCACACACAAAAAAAACAATGTGATGTCTTTTAACAAACAAATACAAAATGTTAATAGCATAAATGATTTTTGTATATTTAATATATTGTTATTCTGTTGTGGTATTACATTAAAGAGCATATTATTACTTGTTTAGGACTTAAAACTCAAAGTCTAGGACTAGGGATTTGTCAGACTTGACTTGGGACTTGAGTGTAAAGACATAAGACTGGTGACTTGCAAAACAATAACTCAGTCCAAACTCTGCTAGACATGATGCATCAAAACTCACATTCCTCAATACTCCATTGTCAGGGATCATGCTCTTTAATAACGATGTTAGTGAAGGACCTTTTTTGTGTCCATTCTTCAATACAAATCCTCATAATTGCAATTTTCAAATTGTTCTTTTGTATCAAATTTTTAAGAATTAGCGGCTCTCAAGGAGGCAGCGTGTTAAAACTTCACTGCCGGCCTATGAATAAACTAAATACCAGACTTAATACATAATCATGTGGCAGACTGTGATCTCGCTGCAGCGAATAGTAATGAAGTGGAGAGAGATCAAAGTTGAATAAAAGTGGAGAAACTGCTCTGCCACCCACTGAGATGAACAGACTTTGAAGCAGTCATGTGTGGTGTTGGATTAAATCAATCAAACATGCAGCAGCTACAAAACTGCCTGTGTGACTCTGGTGGCTTGTGATGAGTTGAATAAAGGAGTGGAAGTACAGTGTTTCTACAGCACAATCACAGCATCCTGATTGATGTCATACATAGTTTTTAGACAGAGGTGGGGTGTAATCATTGGTTTAACATTAGGTTAATGAGATGACCCACAACATGATTTTTTTTTTTTTTTTTTTCACATTTTTTGATTTTTTTTTTTACATTTTTATTTTTTAAAAGACAAAAAAAAGACATTGACGCCACATACTGCAAAATGTAACATTTGATATATGAGGAAAAAAATCTGTATGGTATTTCCTCAAACAAATTAAAGCAATCTAAGTCTTCTGAGTAATTATAACATACAATAAAATAGCTAAACCATTCCACTTAATAATTATTTTTGCAGTTAATAGATATCTCCAGCAGATGTCAGTGCAGGATTAGTCTCAGCTTCAGCATTTTCAGAGTGATGTAATGCAATGTAGTATGAATGAAGACCAGCAGCACTCCCCTCCAAGTTTAAAGTTGTTAATACAGGAACTACATTTTTCTGTAGACTAATAATTCAGAAGCTTTATATTTAAGTCTCTGACCAACTCAATTTAAATACCAAAAATACCATAATATGGTGAAAAATGTATTGATTACAGCAGACCAGAAATAGCAGTGTTTGGTAATGAATTAGATCAGGTTAGATCAATTATATGTAGAGACTAGTAAGAATAGTAAAAAATGAGAGACTTGATATAAAATAATAATTAAAAAAATAAAAAAAACATTAATTAAATGCCAGACTTAATAAATAGGTTTACAGATGTCATTTAAAAATGTTAAGCATAATAATAATAATAATAATAATAATAATAATAATAATAATAATAATAATAATAATAGTAAACCATACTTACAACCTAAAGAACTTTTGGAAACTAAATAAAAATGCACCATATGGTTGAAGCAGAATTTTTTTTTTTTTTTTTTAAAGGAAGACTGCAATGAGGACAATAAATAAAAAATAATAAACATGCAAAAAAAAAATAAATAAATTGGAATAAAATAACTTGCAATAATAGGACATAAAAACGAAATTAATAATAAAGTAGAAATAAAACAAAGCTAGCATTTTTAAAAGGCTTAATTCCTGTCAGAATAGCTTGCTTCATTTACTATAGCATTTATTGATGTGTACAACAGACTTTTTTTATTCATATCTAAACAGCCTCATCTCTTTGTCGTCATGCAGCTCGTGAGGCTGAAAGCATGACACTCTCGTGTTCATTAACATGTGTGCTGTTGTTTGTGTGTAATTTCTGCAGGCATAGAATAAAAAGTCATAGAAAGCTGCATTACATCCAACTGAGCCTGCCATTGGCTGAGCATCTGGCGCGCGTCTCCGCCTCTCTCATCAGCCTGAGCGCTCGCGTCCGCTGCGGATGCGTGCGACTGCACGGTCTCGCGCCCCGCTGTCCGTGCTCCCCATCTTTCTTCCTCTCTGTCTCTGAAACGGAAGATTAACTACAAAACACAACAATGGGGGGATTTAACGCGTAGCAGCCGCTGCTCCATTTTATTTAGATTTAAAGCGTCGCGTTTGGGTTTATTTCCCGTGAAAATGGCGACGGGGGCAGGCTGGCAGCCTCCGTACAACACCTCGACTAGCAACACCAAATATACCCCTTCTCCAACATCCAGCATGTTTTACGACGGGAGTTTGACGCTGGACTACACTCAAGACCTGCATTTGAAGATGAGCAAGAAGATAGCACAACTGACGAAGGTGTGTGAGAGTGAATGGGTGACGGCAGAGGTGTTGTGGTCCAGTGTTGTGGAGCAGGTGGGGGTGTGGATGGAGTAGTACTGAAGAGCTGCTGCTGGTGTGGGATGACATATGTAAACATGGTGATGAGGGAGGATGTGGTGGTATTTTATGAATGTACTTTGGTGCAGGTCAGGATGTTTGATGCAAATTTTGGCATTTTGCAGCATTTTTTATGATATTTCACCGCTTTGTATCCTTGCAGGGTTTATAGGTCACCATTAAATACTCATGCATGGTTTGTTTTTTAAGCTAATATGCTGTATTTCAGTAGTTTTGGGTAATTCAGTGCAAAAATTACCTAGAAAGAGTTTGGATTCTCCTGTGAGCTTACTACTACTGTGAAGCCTGGTTGTATACTGTACTCTGCCTGCAAAAAATGTGGCCATATTTCATGAACATTTACTGATTGCTGAGAGATTGCCAGATGTGTTGCATGATTTTAAACACCACTATTTAACCTGTGCATGTATCTCTGCCATCCCAGGGCTGCAATCTCCGCTTAAAGGCCGGGGGAAGTTATGTAATCTTGGAGGGATGCAGAGGTTTGGGAGAGCTGCTTCTTTGTACTCCACCTGAAGCCAGTGTGGGGACATTATGTAGCGCCGTAGTAGAATATTTAAGGTGGCAGCAGCAACCAAAGGCATTTTTGACTTTGTGGAAAGCTGGATAAAATGTAAATTAAACCGATTATACGATAATGCTTCGCAGGGGGAGACAAAAGCAGAGAGTAGAGGACAGATTTTACATAACAGGCATGGTGATAGTAGTATCCCAGTACAGAATTAGACAGTGTGTACAGTAGGATAAGCTGCACACACTGCACTGCAAATAGATTGAAACCGTGGATATCCAGGATTATAATAATGCAGCGGTTGATTAAAATTGTTTGAGAGATTGGCAAGACAATGGAGGCGAATTAAGGTCCACAAATGGCAGATTTAACACTTTGCAGGCAAGAATGTATTTACATTCATTTCCTGCTCCTCTAAAAGAAAGAAATGCAGGTTAGGTTGACTCCAGGTTGAATGTGATGGACCTGACAATCTTTTTAAGGTGTTTTGTGTCCAGTGCATGCTGGGAAAGGCTCAAGCACCCCTTCTAATGTATCCGGGAGCCTGAACAGAATGAGCATAAACTGTGTGTATGAATGGTTGGAAGCCACTATTTTTGATCTAAATGAGATCGAGAGATTCACCACACTACTAAAATTTACAAAGACAGGATTGAGACCTGATATCAGCCACAAATTAACTAGCCTTTCACCACATAGTTAAACTCATTATGAAATATTGAGTTTAATATTGTCAAGAATATGTTTCCAGTGGGTGATTGCTTCTGCCAGGGTTGTCACGACTCTCTTTGTGATACTCAAGAAGAGAAATTTAAGGCACAGCCAGGGAGGAAGGAGTCCAGTCTGATGACCTCAGAATTCATCTTTGCTTTTTGTGAGTGATGTGGTTCTGATGGCGTCATCACACTGTGACCTCCAGCATGCACTGGGACGGTTTGCAGTGTAAAGCGGTTGGAGTGAGAGTCGGCATCTCTAAGTCTCTGGTTCTCTGCTGGAAAACGGTGGATTTCCCTCTCTGGGTTGTGAGAGTTCCCGCCCTAAGTGAAGGAGTTCAGGTATTTTTATTTTTTTTTCATATATCTGGTCTGGCCTGGGAGCTGGAAAGTGTTGTTGGGTAGAGGGATGTCTCGAGTACCTTGCTGAGCCTGCTACCCCCTGTGATCTGGCCCCTGATAAGCGGATGAAAATGTAGGGATGGATATTGTCAGAAAGTTACTGATTGGATCTTTTAATTTTTTATCCGCTCTGGAAATCTATCTGTAGCCGGACTCAGATCCGTCTTCTGCATGCAGCTCCGTCTATTAAGGTACTTTAAATGATAATAATCAGTGTAAACATGGCCCTGAGGTCAGAGGCAGAGATGAGAAAAGAGGGGGCTGCTCCCACGCTCCTGAATTTCAGCAGCTCTTTTTCTGCGACATTAATTGTATCATATTGTGACGAGGTTGGCAGAGGTGGACATGGTGCTGTGGACTCTGGTACAGGTTATCAGGAAGTTCATGAGCTGAATAAATTAGTTGAAAAAGGAATCAACAAAGAGACAATCCCAGTATTTTGATAATGTTTTTTTTAGCAATTTCTATCCAAATATAGTGAAAAAATGGTAATCATTCTGTGAGATTTTCTAATGTGAGGTGTTTCTCCTTGAGAGCATTGCAAAGTGAATATCTCAAGCATTATTTGCAGATCATTTAAGGGTCGAATGTGATGCCACGGGGGTCGAATTTAATCCCTGGCTGATGAAGTCAAAGGAATCCCTGGTCTAGAAACTGTATTTAAACAAGGATTTCTATCGTCCTTTCAGGAATTAGAGTGTGTCTAACTGCAGTTGGAAAGCTAAGAGCTCTTCTCTGTATCCAGATGTCTTTGCTTTTTAAAAATTGAAGGTGTTATGGCAGATTTCTGCCTCCGTGTTTTGCTTGTGTGGGGGGATCTGCAGGCTAACTCTGTCTGTTTCCTCGTCCTGCTCAACGTGGCGCATGTGTTAGTCTTCTGTGGAAACGTTTTCAGACGGCATTGCACTGCTGCTCATGTGTTTCATGTGTTTGTGTTCGGGGTGGTTATTCTTGCATAAACTACATTTCCTTTTCAGCGAGGCTGTTGTGTACTTAATTCATTCTGCTTGCAGTAGTGTTGATAGCTTTAACTATTTGTTGACAGTGAAGCGTGTGACTGTACCGCATTGTTTCTTTAATAATTGTCATGCAGCACCGCTTTGAGGTAGAGCAGGTAAACAGGATGTTTTCTAGTTTTTGAACATGTGAGAACCGTCCTTGTTTAGGACATTTTCAAAGGAAGCACACAGAAGGACATCCCGCATTACAATTGTAACAACAGCAACAAGACAAATTAAACAAGTGAAATGGATGATGAACAGAAGCTCCTATTTTAACAGAAAAAAACAACACATCTGTTTTTTTTGTCTGCTGCAGGACAGCTTAGTGAAGTCTCACTCTGATACATTTTCTGTTACATAGCTTCATTTTTTACTGCAAACAAACATTAAGACACAAAGCCAGCTAACATTCATTTGATTATTTTCATCATTATTTAATCTTTAGTTTACTTTCTCAACTGAATAATCATTTGGTCCATACATAAATAATTAATAAACGATTGCTTGTTTTGTCAGAACAGTCCAAACCACAAAGATGTCCAGTTTATCACTGAAAGACACACTAGAAGACTTTTAAAATACTTTAAAAAGTCTGACACTCTGTCAAACCTAAAGACTGTGAATTTTTCGTCACACACAGATTTAACAAAGACTGGGGATTTGGTCACTGTTTAGAACACAGCTAGTTTTCTTTCTTTTTTTTGAGATAATTTCCCATCCTGCTCGTAGTGGACAATATCACGCCAAACTCCCTTTAAAAATAGGACATTTTAACAAAAGAAGGTGTCGTGTCGATAGTAATCTTGTCAATTTGGCAAACTGTAATCAGATAAACTGTATTTGCGTACAAACTTTTGCATTTGGTCCCTCAACTCATTACGAGCCTCTGCTGGTTAGCTGCAGTATTTTGGTGAAAAAAAGGGGCGCACCATTTCAAAAGTGAAGATTTCTCACAAAAATAAGTGCTGGAAGATAGATCAGATTCATGCTCCTTTTCAAAGTCCAAGAGAACTGAGACTTGTTCACGTTTTTGCGCCTCCCTGGAGTCCCGTCCACGTTTACTGTCTGTCTTGTTTACTGCTTCCTGTTTGGTGCTGTTGGTGCTGTGCTATTGGTTGTTGAATTTTCACCTCATTGAATTTATGTGTGAGCCAAGACTGAAAATTTATGGTAATAATAAACATGTTGGACTTCAGTGGTACTTTAAGATGAGACGAATACTGACTAAAGACAGCTTTGGACCAATTTTTACCAACTTACACCGAATGACCGAGATCACAGGTGTGCGCCACAGCTCATGATTTTATTCTGAAATTGGAAATTTGCCTGCGACAGTAGAGACAAGCAGCAAATCCTCATAACTGAGAAGCTTAATTTGGAACAGGTTTGGTATTTTGACTTGAAAATGAAACACATTATTTCAGCTTTAGAGCCAACTAGGTTAAAGCGGTTTAATCTAACAAGCAACAGAGCACCTGATATTGATACGCTTCAAAGCTTTTATTTATCTCCTGCCTGAGGGCAACAAAGAAACCTGATGAGTCGTGTAAACGCGCTGTGCAGGATCAGTCAGTTATTGCCACAGTGGTACAGCAGATGATCTGCTCTGTTCTGATTGAGACTCTGATTACATGTAGCCTGTGTCGTGCTCTGCAGCTTCAAAGACTTAAACAAGACATCCTGGATTTTGCCTTTCATACCATTACATCATTGTGAAGAGCTTGCACAGTGGCACATCGACAGCATGAAACATGTTTAAAATCCTCTGACGTCAGAGCTACCATCACCTTTTAGTATAGACTCTTCATTCTACATTTCAGACACCTTTTCTGCACACGCTTGTGAGGCGCCTTGAATAGCTTTAATCAACATTGCAGCTGGTTTAGCTCCTCTGATGGAGGACAAAGTGCTCAAATCTGTTGTGCTACACTGATTTTCCAGGTCATTTTAATTTGTAGCTTGTGTGATAAATGCACGGTTACGGTTCAAATACAGAAATACAGTGATCAGTAAATGTAGTGGCTGCAGCTGGACTGAACCTCTCGACATTTATGAAGGAAATTCAGCCAAATGAGGTCATAGGATCAAGTTGTTGTCTTGCTGTGGTGGAGGCTTGACAATAGCCAGTCTACTGACCTCATTTTAGTAACTAAAAGAAAAGGGATTGTTCATACCCCAGTTTAGGAGTCAGGGTTCAAGTTTATTATAAGGGTTTGTATAAGGATATGTTTCTTTACATGTATTTTGAACTGACAGATGTGCAAAGACAGACACAGTCCTCCCACTGGGGACTGAGGCAACAATTTGCCTTCTGGCAACTTTAGTGAACTTTTTTCATGATAAATATAACAAACATTTCAAACACGTCTGTATTACACTGTAGGAATAAAGAGGAGTTTTCAATTAGTTTTTTTTCTATATTTAAGCATTCAAAACATCCAAACATTTATTTTTGATTGGCACATCCAGGTGATGCAATGACAGCTCTAAAAATGTTAGAGTGGATTTACAAGAAGGCATTATTTTATACCGCATAATAGGATATTTAAACAGTTTTGGTCTTGCAGAGAGGTATACTATGCGTGATTGTTGGTAATTGTTTGTACACGCACAGCAGCAAAAGTGATAGTAAAAGCCAACATGAGATTCATGCTCTCTGGCTTTTGGCCTGGCTATATTTGAATTTTTGTATTTTTTTCTGTCTCTTGGATGTTTGCTGCTTACGGTCTGGCACCAGATCATTTACTTATTATAAAGGCCTGACCTCACCTAAGCGCTGTGGGTTGACACGCTTATAAATGTCCCAAACACAGAAAATGAGAAAATAAAGACATAATACAGGGTCTCTATGTTTTTGATGGTATTGAAAATAAAGGAATTAAGGCCTACAGTCCATGCTTTTGTGTCAGTGTCAGGCTGGTTAATGCTCAAATTATAAGGCAAGTTTTAAGGAATACAGTTTTTATTCTAAACAGTTTTTTGGAGTTGACTGGATCAAAAGCTGTTTTCTTCACTGTACCTTAGTTTGTCCCCTGCTCTTTTCTCAATATCACAGAAAACACTACTTATGCTTCCTCTATCACAGAGACAGTGTGCCCTTGTTCTCCTCTCCTGCTGTGTTTGCGACTGAGTTTGTGATGTGGTGTAGTGACACTCAGGGAGAAAAGTGTGCGCGCCAAGTGTCCTTGGAGCATCGGAGGAGCACAACGATGAAACGAAGGAGCAGATGCAAAGTGCTTTTACTCCACGACTGGGAGCGCAAAGTAAAAGTGCTGTGTGCTTCAGCTAATTGGTAACAGAGACTGTGTTGCCCCTTCGTGGAGTGTGTGGTGGAGGAAAACAGTGGACTAAAAGCTCAAATGTCGAGGGATCGCGTTAAGACCAGAGCACCTCTGAGAATGAGACTTTCATTAATCCGTTAATTAGTGAATATGATGGTAATCCTCTGAAAATGATGAGAGCAAAGCAACAGGGTTTTGTTGGAGCCAAATGCTGCAGTTGTTCCACTCCAGACGTTAATGACCTTTATTCTGTACTCCAGTCAATAGTGATCGACTGCACAAAATGTCCTTCAGCCTCAGAGACGCCCCTCCTGGATGCCCTTTTGTCATTTCCGCCTCATTCTGCACAGAACTGCTCTGAATTTGACACATCGGTGATAAAAGGACCCAGACTGTAAATCCAGTTGATAACTGGCCTTTTGATGAAAATTTGCAAGTGGCCAGTCATTTGTCCACCTCTGCAATACAGTAGATACAGTGCAGTTTGATTGATTACGGCCCCGATCGATGCTACGCTGGTTAGGGAGAGCTGGAGCTGAATGGACTCTAATGATACATTTTAATGAGATTCCTCTGGGATGTTTTAGTGTGCCACAATGGTTTACGTTTTCCATCTTTCTGACAGGCATAAAAGGATGCAGAAAGAAAGCTAATCTTTCTCATCGTTTCTAATACTCTCAGCGAGAGAATCATCACTGTTTTAGACTTTGAATAATGATACCCCTGCACAATAGTGGCACATTTTTTAAATGTATGTGATTGTGTAGCTGCATGCAAGCCTTACATCTGCTGTGCTTGGCGCTTTCTGCCTGTGGGGCTCCTTTAGGTCAGGTGAAAAGATTGCTGGGTCCAGATCTTTGAATCTACCTACTTCACTGAGTTCAAGTTGACTGATTTGTCTGGCATCATGACGTAAGACAGTGGTTTCCTGGTTCAAATAAAAAACAATCCAATGAGCGCTGCAGGGGGACGAACACTGTTATCAAGCTCTTGTCAGACGGAGCGCCAGAACTAATGATGGGTAATTACAACTATGGCAAGTGTTATCAAAAAGATTTCCTAGGGGGGGTACTATGCACTTTTGCATTGTATCAATACCTGGAATTGGGCACTGCTGCACATTGGTACATTTTTTCAGTGCTTTATTTTCTCTGTAATAACAAAAAAATATTTCTATCATTCCAGAGTGATGTAGAAGACACACCTATTCATTTGTTCATTCTTTTTTTCCATTTAATTTATTTCTTTATTCATTATTTTTTTATTTCTCTTCTTGCATGATTGAAAGGTCTTTATTTTATTTGGTTGTATTTTTGTACGTTCACATAAACCAATAAAAAAAAGATCGCAGTATCCCCTTTTTGTGGCTGAGCTTGTGAACGCCATATTCAGTTTATGAGAAACCAGAATATTCTAGCTTTAGTAACTGGGATGTATGCAGAGTTTATGAATAACCTGATTTCTCTGTGCTCATGTAAAATCCATATCCCCAATATATGATCATAACCGGGATAAGCCTCATAAATGTGTTATTCTTGCCCATGTAATCGCACTCACTGATTGGTTTTGGAAAATCTAATTCCCCTCCTCCACAGAAATCGGTTGGGGTGGACCCAGTGTCAGACTGAAGACGGAAACAGAGTGTAACGAGTTGACAATTCTGTCTGACATCAGGCGAGAGAAAAGAAGCCGCTCGGGGGAAATCATATGATTCAGAGGAAGCATGCTGTAGTTTTCGGCCTCTTTGAGCCAATAGAGAGGTCAGCAGCAGGAAGGACTGTGGTGCACAAAGAGGACGGACGATAAATGTCTCGCTGCTCACTGAGTGATTGACTGTAGCTGTAGCAGCTGCAGGCTGTTGTGTTGCCTTCTTGCTCGGTTTGATTGGAGCCTCAGGCTGGAAAGCTTTGCTGTGAAACCCCCAGCACAGATTTACTGTCACTGTCTTTGTTTTCTTTTATTGTGAAAGTTGTCATATCTCAGGATGGAAACGTGCATGCTCTGCTTCACTTTCATATGTTTGCTCATTGTGGAGGGGCCTAGCTGGTTGATGGAGAAAAAATCTGGTGTATATTGTCAGTTTTTTCCCCTGTATGGTGGAGAACTGTTTAAAAACAGCAATATTAAGGATGGCTGGGTGCTTCTGTGCAGCTGAGAAAGTTAATCAGCTTTTTACAGCTTGTCAGGTTTCACCAGTCTGGTTGACAGATGCCAATTAAGTCTGTTGATACAGATCCGTTCTTCAGCAGAGTGGAAGCAACACATTTCACAGCATGTTTGCATTTCAACGCATTGAAATCAGGTGTAAACTCAGTAGTGTCACAATCCACAACAGCTCCACCATTTTCGCTGTAAGCATTTTGGTGATGCAATGGATAACAATGCACAAAAAGTTAGTTGTAGTTTTTTAAAACAGACCATTTTTATGTCAAGAATATCGCAAGTATTGTAAGTCTTAAGGACGTCTTTCAGAACATTGTTGTCAGAGTGGATAAGCCTCTGAAAAGCATTAACTACAAGACATTAAAACTTCCTTCACATCTCAGGATTAAAATCAGAATCAGTGGAGCTTAAGGGCTTTCAAGTTAATCGATTATGTAATAAATATACAGTATAATCAATCAAATAGTATAATATCTGTCATATCAGATGTAGGCAACACTAATTCGTCTTTGATCGTGCTTACCATGCTTATAGTTTCATGCAAAGAGTTTTATTGAGTTTCATGCATCAACTTAATGCATGAATTTTACAGATTAAAGCTGGGGTAGGTAGTTTAATTTTGACATAATTGGGCAAAAAAATCACAATTACCTTTTGGCAAATTATAATTCAAGTGGTCTGAGTGAAAACTAGACTTCTGCACCTCATCTTGGCTCTGTTTTCAGACTGTAGAAGATCTAGCCCACGTCATTTTAGAGATGGGACATTTCCATCGGCTGTTGAATGCAAATGCTCATGCATGTCCCTTCACTTCAGTGAAAGCCTGATTCAAAGGTATATTTTGTAAACAAATAGAAAAATATATGTCTTCTTCTTGGCTACCTTCTGTCCTCATTTCAACCACAGATTCCACCTTAGATGTTGTATGATGCATCATTACTCACTGAGTTAAGCTATCATGGCTTAGACTACAACTATTTTCATTATTAATTAATCTCCAAAACCATGTTAGAAGTGATTATGAGCATACATTATTTAATCAGCAAATACTTGCTGATATCTTTTGCTACAGAATATGTGAGAAAATTTTCATTATGAACAATTATTTATGGAAAGCTTTAGTGTTAAAACTGCAGACATAAATAGTATTGCAAGGTCTCCTTATTCCTGGGAGAACGGGAGAGAGAGAGAGCGCAGAGAGAAGACGATACAGAACAAAAAGGGGGGAGAGAGATAAAAGCGTGAGAGCAGAGGGAGAGGAGAGAGAGATGAAAGCGGCAGGCACACCAGCGTCATTAAAATAATCATGTATAATTGAAGGAACGTTTCCATGGCCGGCTTACTGCTGGGAATCAAAGGCTCACACTCGAGGAGAACAGAAGGCTAACACCTACCTAACTCTAGCTTCTTTCACTGCCAACTGAAACATACTGTCGAGGTTACACCGCTGATGTACCGGTAAATAAAAACATGCAGGTAGTGATTGTCAGCAAAAAGCAAAATGAGCATAAATCACTTAAGTTGTTACACAGTCTGTTCAGGTGAAAGATATTACAGTTTAAATGATGTGACCCCCTTAAAGAGACAAAACCACATCCTATTATCAAGTATTGTTCATGCGGCTTAGTCAGTGTTTCCACATTTGTGTGATTTAAGTTTTTTTGTCCTCTGATTGTGTGTTTCTGCTGCAGAGCTTCGTTCCAGTCATGCAACAGTTAGCTGCCAACCTGCATGAGACATACTGAGCATGATTTCTGTAACGAGGTCTCATCTGTGATCATTAGGGTCGCTTCAGGGCCTCAGCGTGCTTCAAACAAAGTGCTTGTCATCTATCAGCTGCCACCTTCTTTCTGACAACCGAATTGGGGTGGCATCGACAATTTTTGTAACTTTCAGGAAGCAGACAGTCTGACAATCACTCCCTTTCGGCCAGGTGTGCGAAGGCAGGTTTTAATCTCTGTTATGTCTTCACATAACTACTTCTGTCACTTTAAATGCAGCCACCATGAATCACTTAAAGGAAAGACTGACACTTTCAAACACTTTTTCTCTTTAGATGTGGTTGGTCAACATGTCATTAGGTATTTGATTCCTTTAAGGTATCGACTGAAATAATCACAACTAGTATGAAAACTTCTTCAGTCAGACAACACATTCAATCCTTTTTTAATCTGGACGTAGATCTATTAAAAATTGACTATTTGTGTGGTTTTGCTTGAGGTTTGTGGGTTTGAAGCAAACAAAATGTTCCCAAGTATGACTATAATACACACCTCTGATGTCATTATTATAATGACGACATTATTTTCAAATTTTATATACCCATGGCAATAATGTCCTTATCATGAAGTCTTTTAGTCATGATTATTGTCAGTTTATTTTTCTAGTTTTTGAAACCTGATAGAAATCATTGATTTGGAGAACAGCAATTTGAAGAGTGACATTATGACATAATAGATAGTAGTGGATCATTGCCCAAATATACATGAAACCATGACATTTATGTCAGAGACACTAATAGACACACATGGACATTATGATAATTATTTCCTTAATGAAGGAGGCTTGTTGCCAAAGCCGTAAATGTCGAAAATTGAAAAAAACCATGTTGTCTTTTTGCAGATATTGTGACTGCAACATGAGTTGCGATTTTAGTGGGAAGGGTAATTTTGCATTTCTTTGTCACTGAAAAATATGATTCTTGATGGGGTCTGTAGCAAACAAGTTTATTATTTGTGGGCTGGGGTGTCTCGGTAACACCACAATGCTTTATTTACAGTGCCATGTTGTGACACATTTTTATTAACAAAAATGTACCTCCTGCAATATGGATGTAACACTATAACAAGTCAATCAATTGTGCAACCCCCATGAGGCACTTATGCAGGGTAAAAAACTGTTATCTGAGGCTGAGGTACAGATGTAACACAGCAGTGGTTTCAGTGGTGCTTTCAATGAAATATAAAATTCCAAGCTGTGATTATTACAAAGATATTGATCCAAATTATGCTTAAAAGTTGAAAAGTAACTGGAAGAGTGCTCTCACTAGAGTGCAGATCTCTGGCAGGTGTGTCTGGAGGCGTTTGCAGAGAACAGAGAGTCCATGACCGGCTGTGTGTCCAGCATGTATAAATGATAACAGCAGAATGAAGGGGAGACAATATGCAGGTTACATTATCGAGGTGTTACCAGAGTAGACAGGCTTTATGGAGACAAACCTTGCAAACAATGTCCAATAAAACCTCTCCTTACCTCCCTCTCCTCTTACAAAGAAGAATCTCACTTGATTGTCCCTTCTGGCTCCCTTATAGCCAAAATGGTGCAGAAGACAACAAAAAAAACCCAAAATGTATTAATCTCATATCATGCCTAACTAACAAAATCTGGTTTGTAACAGGCTGTAAGGTTTGTTGTTTTTAGCCTAGTTGCCTGCTGGAAATGCCTTTTGTTAATTGAGTTTGTTGATTGCATGAGTGAGTAGTCAGCAGTTATTAAAATAGTGTTTCCAAAAATTGTAAATCATCAAAACCACAATAGGTTCTCGAGCATACAGTCATATATTTACACACAAAATATTAGGCTGATTGGTCCAACAGTTTATGCAAAATTATCTACAGATGAATAAACACACAACCTAATATAAATTCTCCTCCAGGGTTATAATAATTACATGCCTGTATCATTATACCCTATAGAGTATAATTACCATATATACATCCATTACATGCTGGATGTAACACTTCACCTCACTTTTAAGTGGAACAAATGCGGAGCCTCTCGTTCTGATGCCGGCGGGGCTGTAATTCAGCTGACCATGACTGAACATTTAGCTGCTCACCAGGGGCTTCAATTTGCTGAAGCTTAAGCTTTTTTAAAAAAGCTTCTCTACATATCATTTACCTGCAGCACATATAACCTACTTATATATCTGAGGAGAGAGCGCAGGCATGACTGACAGGATGGTTTTCACTTTGGCTTGTTTGTGGAGTGAGCCACCATGTCTCGATTTGCTTTTTGTGGTTTACCCAAGTCAGGCTTTTCCTGTCTTTCTTTGTAAAACACTTGCTGGTAAAGAAAAGTTTGGACACGAAACACTTCTGCTGTGAATACACAACTCTGTCTGCTGTCGTTAATCAGTGTGTGAACCCCATTTCTCCTCTTTCCCGATGTTATTGGTATTGATTTTGTTGCACTCTGAATGCAGAACTGAGATTTACTCCTCACTGTAGAACTATCGATCTGATATTGAAACAGTTAATAAGAGCTTTATATCCCATCGTCATTCTGTCTTCTCATTCTCTTCCTGTCTGCAGGTAATTTATGCTCTCAACACAAAGAACGACGAGCACGAGGAGGAAATCGAGTCTCTGAAAGAAGCCCACGAGGACGAGGTACAAACACAACACAGAACCAAACACCCATGATCACATAGAGCACAGTAACTGCTATTTTATTAGTTTCAGTTGAGAAATTTGGTCAAGTGACATCCTCCTGAGTGAGAATATCTCCCGGCCTGTTCAGTATTTCAGTGCCTGGCAGTGTGCTGCAGTGGGAGTACAAGAGCAGGAGGCAATCCTGTCACTCTGCAATTTTGGCGTCAAGACTGACCGTATTTTAGCTGTCTGCAGGGAGGAGGTCAATGCTGCACTGTGAATGATGCGCCCTTGTTTTTGTCACATTTTGAGGGAAGGTGCTCCCACATCGCCTGGGAACCAGATAAATCTGTGAGCTCGTGTTTTATTTGCTCTGGCAGATGACGTCAAGTCTCCCTCCTGTTCAGACAAGAGAGGGACCAGACTACAGACTCCAGACTATAATGGACGTCTACACAAAAGTCTAAACTTAGACTAATCTAAGTTTAGAAAAGAAATAAAAACAACTCAGACTCCCCAAAATGCACAAACTCAGTTTATTAATGCTGCTTGTTTGTCATCGTCATTTTTGTTGTTTTTTTTCATCCTAATTGCTCAGAACAAATACTTTGTCATTAGAATTGAGGCATCGATGTCATTTGAATAGAGTAAAGATTGATTAATGTAATACCAGCATCTATTATGTGAAGATTACAGATGTGAAGCTCTGTCCTTTCAGCTGATTAACTCACTTTACAGCCATGTGAAAGCACCGGGTGCAGATGGCAGAAAACTGAAAGGAAGCATAAAGTGTGTTAGTGATGTGTTTTCCCACCACAAACCTTCAGAACAGCTCCAGTGCTCTTTCACATAGACTCTCCAGGTTTTGGGATCCTTTACTAGAGCGACGAACACCAACATCTAAAATAAATTCCCTCATTTGGTGTTTTGATGGTGGCAGTGTTGACACATTGCTTCAAAAACTCTGATAGGTGTTCAGTTGAGTTGAGATCAGGTGAGTCTGGAGGCAACAGGATACGAATCACATCATGTTCATGCTCCTCGTGCCATTTTTAGAAACATCTGCATTCATTATGCTTCGCCAATCATTCCGCATTTTCCTCTAATTAATAATTTGTCACTGGGATGTATGTGCTCCATCTGCAGTCTATAATTTGAGTGATTCACATTAGCAAAGTGTGATTAACCATGTCATATCGCTGTGTGTTACCTTGAATAAGTCTCATTCAACCACCAGCAGACTGCAGCTTCCAAAAAAGAGAAGTTGTGTTTTTGATTCTATAAACAGTAGATTTTTGGACTCGTGTCACTGAAAGAAAATAAGTCTGGCTTCAGATCAAACCACGGTCTCCACTGACAGGCAGAGTTTATTCAAGGACAGGACCTAAGTGCATATATAAATGGTTTAAATGTTTTAATTCCACTCGTATTGCTTTCAGAGTGAAGCTTTAGTGTACCTTAGTCTAAGTTGTTAATTTAATTTGTGTTGCTTTCAAGTGTTAAATTTCCAAAGTGGGACTTTTCTTTGCTGCCAAGAAACATTTGGAGACAGCAGTTGTTGTGCTGCCTCCTGGTTTTATTTATTTCTACATTTTTCCACCTACTTTGTATGTGGGTTTTGGAAATCCTCGATGTGTTGTAATGCAACATAATAGTTCAATGTCATATTGTCAAAGTGGCTCTGTGCATTCACTTCTATGAGACCAAACTGTTAAATTATTTCTTCAGCTTTGTGTTCACTGTTATAACTTTTTTCCCTTCCGCTCAGGTCCAACACATAGTGACCGAAACCAGAGACAAGATCATGCAGTACAAGAGCAAGATGGCGGACGAGGCCGACCTGAGGCGGCGGCTAGCCAGTCTGGAAGAATCTGTCGAACTCCACGAACACATGAAGAGACAGGTCACTCACTGCTGCTGGGCACCACAGCGGCTTCATTTAGTTTGATTGTTTGTGTTTACGCAGAGTGGATATATTTGCAGAGCTTCACACATGCAGAAATCATAGACAAAGGAATTAATTAACTGAATTTAGCTGCATGGCATCTAATTATCAAGTGATGTAATATAGCAGTGATTGCCTGAAATTGCACTTGGACATATGTGTAATATAATTGAGTATAAAATAATGCAGCTGTTGTAATCTTCTGTTACTGTCAGGCTTTAGCAGAGTTTGAGATGTACAGACAGAGAATGGAGGACTCTCAGCTCTGCACGGAGGCCCAGCACACCCAGAGAGTGGTTTCTATGAGCAGAGAGGTAACGCTTTACTCGCACCTACACACACCTACACACACACACACATACACACACCTACACACACACACACACACACACACACACACACACACACACACACACACACACACATAATCACATGGCTTTTGAAAAAACTGTTCTGCAGTTTTTGTGCTTAGAGGACAGAGATGCATAGTGATTCACTGACCCTGTTTATTGCTATTAAAACATAAAAATTATCTAACGTGCTTAGTTTTAAGTCAGGAACGGTAAAAAGCCCTGTCTCCAGTTTCACCCCTTTGATTAAATAAAAGTTATTCTCTCCACACGATCTTTGATTCACAGAGTATCTCTGTCCACACTAGATTGCAGAAACAACTCCAAATGCTCTATGGCAACTCTCTCTCTCTTTTTTGTCTCTGGGCGCAGATGTCTTTTGTTTGTTAATTCATATAGAGTACAGGATAATCACATAAGGACACACAGAAAAATGTTTGCTGATTCAATGTAACACATGAGAGTAATTGATATACAGTATATCATTTTGGGGGGGGGGGGCAGTATTTCTGTAATTTAGACAAGTTAGTGCAAATGTAATGCATGGCCAGATGGCATGCCACTTGTTTCCACCAGCTTACTGATGATTTTGAACTGGTATATTATGTTACTCTGGTATCAGCATGATATATAAATACTGTTTCACTACTGTATATCACTTTTTGAAAAGAAATAGTATGTAATTCTAACCGGCATATCGGAAGTGTTAATAGTCAAAAGTTTGATATTAGAATCCTATATAGTAAAACTATAAATTCTAAAAAAGTAAGTAAATGACTAAATATCAGTCCAATATGGTCACATTTATCATGTCATAAACATATCATACTTTCAAATGACACATTATCATCTCTGCCTGCTTTTCTGGAGTCTGATGGCAGTTGGCATAAATGAACTACTGAAGTGTATCTAGATGTGATGAGCTGGTGGCTGAATGAGCTCAGTTCATCATCAGTTCATCTATGTCGGGATCGGTGTACGTTAGTTTGGTGTTGTCTTCCTCTCTGCCACTGCCTTCACACTGTCCTCCTCTACCTCAGCCAGCCTCAACGAGTCTGCCGCCATCACATCACATCCCATGTTACATTTTTATATATTTTTTCCACCTCATGTCTGTCAGATCTTTTGATCTTTTGGTGTTGTTTCCACACGTCAGGGACGCTGCAAGAATTCGGTTTGGCACAGAGGGAAATAACAAATACTGACAGCAATAAGTAACAGAATTAAATATTTTGCACCTTTCCAATGATTACAGAGGGATTTTCAAGAGACGCTGTGAGCATTTAGCTTGGCACAGGTTGAGACCGAGTTGGCAACGACACGTCAACGACTCAAACAGAATAGAATATGTCTCGTGGTTTCAATAGGTGGAGGAGATGCGTCGGGATTTTGAGGAGAAGCTGCGGGCTTTCAGCCAGGCTCAGGCCCAGTTTGAGGCGGATAAGCGGCGAGCGCTGGAAGAGCTGAGGGCCACCCACCGCCAGGAGGTGGAGGAACTCCTCAACAACCAGCAGAACCAGAGCGCCTCCTCCACTGAAGACCAGGAGAAACTGGCCGAGCTGCATAGACAAGAGGTGGGCTAAGAGTGAGAGAGGAAGGAAGGTAGATGTGTTCTGGATTGAAGCATGTTATCCTGGACTTTTGTGGTATATACAGCAAGTTACTTGATGGGGTAATTGCTGTTTTGGAGCTGTTTTTGCATTAAAAATTGGAAAAAATTGGGTTGTTTTGTTGGTGCAGTTTGCAGTATGATATAAACCTGCAGTGGTCATATTTTGGACCTTTTGTTGCATGTCATCCTTGTTTTATTCCCATTTTTCCTCTCAACTGTTAACTATCCAATAAGACAGGTTAACCAAAGACTAATCTTAAAAAAAAAAAAAAAACAGATAAGATGTGCACAATATATTTGCAGTTTCCAAAGATTTCTAAATGTATTGTTGCAGCCTAGATATAAAATAAAAAAGCTTGCTCTTCATTTATCGGTCTCTGCGTGTAGGTGGAGGCATTGATGGAGAGGGTGGAGGAAATAACAAAGGATAAAGTCCGTCTGGTGGAGGAGTATGAGGCCAAGCTTGGAAAGGCACAAGAATATTATGAGAGAGAGCTGGAGGCCATGAGAAGAACGCATCAGCTCACCACGGAGAACCTGCTGGCCTGGAAAAGGACCGAGGTAAAACACACAGAACACTCTGTCTGTCTCTGCTGTTTGGTGCAGGGCAGGCAGCATCCGCAGCTTTATCAAAGCTTTTTCAGAGTGACTGATTTCATCCTCTGCTCATGTAAAGGTTGAGCTTCGGAAGGAGTTTCAGGCTCAGGAAGCAGCACTGCAGCGCTCGCTGTCTAAGCTGCGGACTGAGCTCCAGAAAGCACAGGAGGAGGCCAGAGAGAACCGAGACAGGACCAACAGACTGCAGACATCGCTGGCCAACGCCGAGGGAACAATCAAGGTGTGTATGTGTGTATTGGATGAACATGACGCATCATTTAAAAGGGTTTGTGAACATTTTCTGTTCTTCTTCTTCTTTGAATTAGCCACTAACAGCTGGTTTTTAAATCTCCCGCCATGAGCCGCACACATACATGTGCACGTCACACTAATGTCACCCATGGTCATGTTTTTCCTGCTCTATGTTTTACGCAGACCTCATTTCGTGGCTGTTACTACCTCCGGTCCCGGCTCAGAGGCGAGACCACTCTGTCCTCCTTTTTCATGATTAAAGTTATAAACAGAAAAGCAAGGTGGCATAACGGCGTGATATTCCCACCTTGAACAGGCAGTGTCAAAGCAGCTTGAACACCTGTAACAATCTCAGTCTGAATCGCTCCACTTTAGCACCTTTTTCTTTTAGCCTCCTCCTGAAAAAAAGCCTCAGAAATCACAGGTGTTTACCATGCTACCTTATTTATAAATAACGTTAACATGTGACTTTACTGTATTGCTCAGCATATGATTGAAGTAGCCTACTAAATGTTTACTTTATAGTGAATCACATATCACTCATGACATTGTGTAATCAGGCCTATTCTAAGCTGACCGATAACATTTGGTTTCACGTTTACTCATGTTTACTCTATATATGTAGCGTTTTTCGTGCTAATAAATAAGTGTATTATATCTTTAGAAGCCACTGCTGCCGCTCATACAAAGTCCTCAGTTTTTCTTGTATTTACAGTATTGCAACATGAGAGTCGTCTTTTTGGTTAAATATGGGAAAGAAAGTGGGTTAAATCGGATGAAAAACAGTTGCAGGAAACAAAGACAAAAGTAAAAGCCTCAGGGTGAAAACGGTTTTTCAAGAATCTTAGTGTGGTAGGGAATCTAATGTGGTGTGCACTGATGGTCCTGCAGGCAAAGCTGCACAGTCTGAATAGCTGCATAGGTTCATGTGACTCTCAGCTGCAGTGGGAGTGTTTTTAAAATACCGAATGTTGGATTGCTGTGGTTGAATCCTGAGTACTGTATCTGTGTTTTTCTGTGCGGCTGCAGAACCTGCACAAGCAGCTGGAGGAGGCCATTCAGGACGGAGAGATCTGGGTGATGCAGCTGAAGGACACTGAGTATGAACTAGAGGGAAGCAGGGAACGAGTTCAACAGCAGGCGACTGAAATCCTCCATAAAGCCAGTAAGATGTTCCTCTACCAACTGTCATTCACTGCTTCAGTATACACCGCTGTGCACAGATGTTTTACACATCTGTTAAAGGGAAATCCAGCTATTTATCAGCCTGGGGCTTGTTCTGTTTCTGTCCATTATGACTATTGATGTCATGATAACATTTTAGTCACCATCTTGTTGTAGAGGTTCGCGAGGATCCCCTATAAACTCCTGCCATCTGACTCACCTGGTTTGTTTTTGCTAGCATGAGGTTGTTGCTCACTTTCAGTTTAGATTGTGTGCATCCCATATGGTGTAGCAAATTTCTTTAAGCTACTAAATTGCAGAAATAATATGAAAAAAGGCACCCAGTGCACAGTAGAGATGCCACAGTAAGGATATTTTCCCACGAGTTAATAAGGTGACAACACTGGTGTTACTGGTTACACCGGAGATTGTGCAAGAAGACGGTCAATGATGCTCAATATCTGTAGTTTATTAAGTCACTGCTTATGTAAAGCAAATATTTCCCTATGCTGCAGCTTCACATTGAAAGCAGCTTATTGGCCAAACACCAGCTGAGTTTTTTTCAGAAAGATCCGGAAACAAAGTGTTGAAATTAGCACTGCCCTAAAAACGTATCCTCATAAAACTGTTTATCTGCTATCCTACAAATTAAGTCCCACCCAACAGGTCCCTCCTCAGTGCTTACATTTTTTTAAATTCCCTGACCCATTTTGCAGCACCCTTTCCCCCTTATAAGTGATGAACAGTCCCTATCCCTGACCCCTGAGGGAGGGCGGCGACGAGCATCTGCAGTTCACTTAGTCCAGTTAAAGTCCGACTAAGGCGTTTACATGAGAGAATAGCTCGACTTCTAACCGATGTGTTAGTCCGATTTCGAGAAATTCGATTTCGTCTAATTTCAGTTTAACTAACTTGTTTACATGTAATTCAAAAGTCCAGTTTTAGTCTGGTTTGCAAACTGCAGAATACAAATATAAAGCTCAGTAAACTTGTTTTAATGAAGTTGCTAAGACTTAGAAAGATTGATTTGATTAAACTTTTCATTTTTAAGATGTAACAACTTCTCACAAAATTAAGAAAATGTGAGTTTTTTTTTTAATTTTAGGTAAAATTTGAATCATGATAATCATGTAAACTCTCCTGTTGCTACTTTCTCTTTTTGGAGCATCTGCTATCTTTCTGCCCACATGATTTCAGTCACAATGCACCCCACATGCCTTTCTCTCCCCATGAACCAGTTCTCCACCACTTTTATGAGCAGCCTGTGTTTCTCACAGGAACTTCTGAGTAGCTGATACTTTTAGGAGATTAACAGAAAGCTCTCCTTCTGTTCAGCAACTCCAGTTGGAGGATGTGTTGATGAAACTGTTACTCAAATCAGTTTTTTTGTTTTGCTCTGTGTTGGAGATTTGACTAAGATCAGAAATGTTCTGATTGCTGCCTCTGGGTATTTGATTGTTTCCAGGTCAGATTGGCTCGTTGCAGGCCACGCAAATGGCCCATGAGGCGACCATCAGGAACTTGGACCAGGAGCAGAGCCGGCTGAAGGAGAAGATCAGCCGGCTGGAGGAGGAGAGGGAGGCTCTGCTGAACCAGAGTCAGGCCTCCAACGAGCAGCACAAACAGCAAGTGCTCAAACTAGAACAGGTACTTTTAATCTTGAAGTGCAGTTTGAGGTCAAAAAGAGGTCATTAATCATATATAGCCAACTCATTTTGCCTTCTCCTTCTCCTCAGTCTCTGCGTGAGGAGCACCAGGGTTATGAGAAGGAGCTCTGCAGGCTGAGAGCACACTCTGAGGAGGAAATGCATCGCTTTAAAGAGGCGCAGGTCAGAGCGCTGGAGGAGCTGGAGGAGAAACACCAGGCCATGAGGGAGGAGGCGCAGCAGGAGAAAGAGGAGGAGAGGAAGCTCCTCATGACAGTAAGTTAAATGTTTCAAGATACAAGAGTGAGTGAAAAGTAACACTTTGAGGTGCTTTATAATCACACATTCACTTTGCTTTGGTCAGAATTGTGATACTTTTAGACATGGTTCAACAAAGCCGAGGGCCAATCAGACTCAGAGTCAGGGCCAACTATTGCATCTTATGAAGGGCTCATTGCATGGGTGGAATATTGTGTCAGTAAAAAATATAAATTATTTTACATGCAAATTTAAATTCAAGTAGGTGTCATTCTTTTTCTGTGGCTTCTGACCTTTTGTCTTCACAAAATTTGCCCTTTTAACTATAATTTCAATGTCAGTATCTGTTGAATATGCCAGAGAAAGATAGAGACATTCAAAGACAATCCTTGTCTGTTGAGATTTTTAACAAACACAAGGTAAAAAAAAAATACAAGGAACATTTTTGACAATTGAAAATCACCAGCCATGTGTTCATCTTTATTTTACAGTTTAAATAGTATGACAAAAATAGTGGTGAAACTGCTTTTTTCCCCCCGTTTGTATTTTTCTGCAGTTTGAGATGACATGTATCAGAGCTACAGATTGGTTTAAATAAATGCTGTAGAAGTGACAAAGTCATTTATTCTGGATGAAGGAAACACTGTGGCGGCTGTGTTTCTCTTTGTTACCATATGGCTGAATCTTATATTTACACACTGCTGTCAAACCCCGCTGTCAGTGTCGCTGCAAAAATCACAAGCTCAGCGAGAGTTGCTCTCATGTGGTTTTACTATTTTAAGATACGTGGACACAATTTAACACGGACCGAGGAAAACAGTTCTAGAGACTGGTTGTCTTATTGTTTGTTTCTGACTAACCTGATATTTTGACCTCACAGTGATAAAACATGTAAAAGGCAACAACTGAAGTTCCCAAATCTCAGATAAAAACAGTAATTGCATCCAGCTCTGGAGTGTTGCTGTCAGGGTTTTGTGTATCTTTCATTTCAGCGCAGCACCATCAGCAATTTAATTTCTTCCTCAGTCGTTTAAGGAATATGTATCCCTGAGAAATGAGCAGCTCCCTCAACTGACTGCACACATTTAATTAGGTCAATATTAAGACGTGAAAACAACAACACTCTCTCCCTGTGTTTCCCCTTCGCGTCTTTCATTCTGTCACGTCATCTTTCTTTCTCCCTCCTAATTTTCCTACAGCAGATCAAATTACACTGTTTAAATTAATTTAGCCTGATTCATTTACCACAACAGCATTACATTACCAATAACTAATGGTTTTAGGCAGAGAGGAGGTCTGTATTGAACGTTTGTGTACTGCCACGGACTCACCCGCATCGAGCTGTTGACCATTTGAGCTGTGCTGTGTGACATTGATCATTAATCACTGAATATTTGTCTGATTAAAGTGCAAAACGTCCATTTCTACAGACCACATCCTGTAATTTCGTAATGCCGTCCAGAATGATGAGTTAAATTACAGAAAAGCACAGTTTTCCTGATCTGCCCCTGTAATGTTCATCCAGTCAGAGTGGGACTTAATTCAATATTCTGTATAAAATGTAGTTCTCTGTCTGCATTCTGAACAGCTGTAAGAGCTCGCCGACCTTCGATCGGCGGATTACTTCATCTGAGGCTGCACTCACACCGAACCTGTGAGGTTCAAATGAACTGGTGTGGTGGTCCTTCTGGTTCAGTTTGTTTAGGCAGGAGTGAAAGCTTTTTGTCATGCTCTAGTGCTAAACACAAGATTATCTACCAGAATCAATAATACACTCTAAAGCTGGGTGTATGGCTTTAATATAATATTATATTTTGAGGCTATATTGCAATACATGATATCTATCTCCATAATTTTAAACATCCTTAAAACTAATGTTAACTGCTAAAATACAAAATTATTGAATAAACTGCAGTTAGAATAAAGTTAAATAAAGTAACTACTATTATATAATAAAGTTGAATATGCTACTGTTATAATAACATTTAATAAAATGTGGTTGTGAGGAAGTTCAATAAAATACTTTTATTCTGAATTTTTGACAATTTTTACTGGTGTTCACGATATAGTCATTTTATATACAGTATTGCACGTGGAACAAGCCGCAATACCTCGACTATATTCGATATGTATCGCCCAATCCTATGAGACACCAGAAAATGCATATCACATGACCATACATCATTCAAACGAGAAGTACATTGTCCACTCCATGATTGGTTGCTTAGGTCCATAAAAACTACAGATGAACAGCAATGATACAAAGTATCACCTGAGATTTCTTTGTTTGGATCAGCACTGTAAGGTGGGACTGTAAAAAAAACGTATAACGCGCTCAAGACACAGAAAAACACAAATATGGCGTTATATTAGAGTGAGCAGTATGGTAGCATTACTCATATGCAAATGAAGCCATGGCAATAGGAGAGCAGTAATGTTACCTACACAAGAAGGATGAAATCACAAAAGCATGTTTTCGCTTGACTGACCAGGAGTGATGAGACACAATCCGTGTCATCGTTTTCAAAAGTCACAGTCTCCCTGCGTCACTCGAGACGCCAGAATTTCAAAGTAAACTGTTACGGCAGTGTTCTCCTAAGTCTGTGTTTTAGGGCTTTGAATATGCCGGAGAAGTGTGGATACTATGAATGTAGCAAAAGTTATGCATTTTAATTAGAAAGCGTATCGGTGTGGATGTAGCCTCAGAGCAACATGTCCACAGTTTGCATGAGATAAGATTGAGCCCACCTGAAAAGATCTCCAGTGCAGTTATTTTGTGCTGTGAATCAAAATGGACCAACCACAGTGTTTTTTAGTCGTGATTTTGTTTGATTTAAGCATAAATTTAGAGGCTAAACTACCTTTAAATATTTCTGTTGATCATGGAGACTGTCAAGAAAGCGGTCTTCTAAGCACGTTGTAAAAGTGATGTATATATATTGTATTTTTTTTAGATAAATTGCAGCCGGCACAGTGCAAAAAGTAGTTAAGTAAGGTTGTGTACTTGCAGGTCAGCAGAAACTATCCTCCCTGTAATTTTACAATGTGAGACTTTATCATCTTGTTTCTATATTTCTGTCATAATTTAGCATATCTGATCACCAGCCGCAATCTGTTATTTTGTGGTGAGCCATAAATATGTGAATAAACAGCAGGAGCAGTTTAGTGCTGTATGACCTGATGTCTGTAAAGATTTTCCCACGTGGGTTGGGCTGATGATGCAGGATGACATCACCACCATTGTCCTATCACATGGTGACGGCACTGAAGCGCAGCTCCGTTATCTGATTGGTCAGCGGCAATATTATTGTTTTTCTCCTGAAACGTTTGAAGAGGAAGAGCGCTTGTTTTTCTGCTGCTTGCAGCCCTTACAGCACATTACACCCAATTTCTTCACGCTCACATGACTCCACCTGCATTGAGCGAACATTAAGAATCCCATTCATACCGGAGCATGTTGACATCCAGTCAAAGTGAATTAGCTGTGAGGCATGAAGGCAGCATGATACAGAGCAACTCACAAAATGTATCTGAAAAAGACCATTCCTTTAACATCGCAGCTTATTTTCTGCCTCTGAAATGATTACACACTCTCTGAGTTTTAAATAATTTTGAACTCAGTGTTCTCCCTCTGTCTCCTCCGATATCTCTCCTCTTTCATAACACTCCTTTTTTTCCTCTTGAGCTCATGCTTGCAATGCTGTTTGAAGCTGACTGCTAATTGGTTGATTTTCATTGACATTAAATCCTGCCTCCAAGCCAAGTGAGAGCGGTGTGTGAGCAAGTGGGTGTGTGTTTATAGATTCCCTGAAAGAAAGAGCGATGGAGGGAAGGGATGGAAAGAGGAATGATGAAAAAGGAAATATTATGTAAGCCAGAGAGGCTCTGTGCCTCGTCATCTTTAGATTAATGTCTGTTTTCATTTTGAGAGAAATTAGAGAGGCTGCAGGAAGACAGAGAGGGTGAGACAAAGATTTAGAAAGACAGGACAGAACTGGTCATTTTTTAAATTTCTTCTGTTTTTACTTTTATGTCCGTCAGCAAGATATTAACGACTTTTTAATCCGAGGCAATAATATGACTAATAATTCTACAAATTTCTTGTGCTGTATTAATTCATAATTCACCACAGTGTAGTTAAGGCCGGATGAGACGGCAGCAGGATAGAGCCTTTGCAGTCAGATCTCTAATCTCCCTTCTGATTACTGTTCTCCTGTCGATGTACATTAATTAATTAATTCATCTGGTAGGTTTGTTTTCAGATGCAGATGGAGGGTAATTTTGTCTTTAGCTGTTGTCTGTACTCTCTGTCATCAGTATCAACAGAATAGATTGTTTCATTGAGCGTCGTGCAGACTGGGGCTACAGTTAAAGGGATAGTCCAGATCTTTTGAAGTGGAGTTATATGAGGTACTCTTCCATCCATGTGTATTTCATACAGTAGAGGGTGGTCAGCACGCCCCTGTTTTAGAGAAGCAGGCAGGAGTACAGGCACAGAAATGAAGTAATATACTGCTGTGGATGGGGAACAGTGACAAAACATATAGAGAACCACAGTAATGAGTCCTAAAACCTGGAAATCCATTCGCAATTCAGCACCTCCGGTTCCCCGGTCTCAAAGTCAGTATAAGGTCTGTGGCTGAAAAGAAACTTTCACATATGTTTGATAACATAAAATACATCAGTAAATACCCCACTTTGAAGCTTTTTTTGTGACTTAAGAAAGACGGTTGCTAACAAGTGGTTAAATGAGTCTGCAGAAATGATGCCAATCACATCTTTACAGCCTCGTAGCCGTGGCAACGTGACCATAGCATACTTTGTTTTAGCTTAGCAATAGTGTTGCCGGTGACTGCAATAAGGCTTTAAAAATCCTGAAAATAGCGTTCATTTGTGAAGATAATCTGGCTGTACAAAACTTGTAGGTATCGGAAATGTTTGTTCACCTCGGAGCTTATTTTCTGCATTGATCCAATCCAATCAAAAAATCCCATAGGCTTTTTCAGTCCGGCCTACAGAAAAATGTCAACCCTGGGGCACTCTATTTCAGCCTCCTAAAAAAAATCAATATCAGTTTAAGTGTACATTGTATTTAGAATATTTGAATTTGAGTGGCATAAAAAAGTCGAGGTGAAGCGCCAAAGAAGAGTAAATGGGATGGCTTTTATTTTAAATTTCACTTCCGAGCACGTTTACAACCAGCAACCGACAAACCTGCATAATACACCTTTAACAAGATTATTTTCTTTTTTTAACGTGAGGTTTTTTTAAAGTAATTTCAAGTTTTGAACTACCTAGTTTTTATGATGTAATACAGCTTAATGTTGCCTTTATCTGTGTTTTTTATGGGTATTCATTCTCAGTGTTTTTGTAATTAACGTTGGTTGATCAGTTATTTCCCATCTTTTATGGTTGAATAAACTGAACCTTGAACCTTGTGAAAAGCTGGAAGTAACATGGTAACAGGCTCATCTACAGTAACTGGGGTAAAGAAAGAGGATTACTGGTTGGCTCCCATGTGGATAAGATAAGATGGGCAGTTGCTTTATAGTTTCCTCACGTCATATTGGGAAGGATGATAGAGCTTGGAAAGATCCTCATTGTTTCACACCATCAGTAATTCACATGCTGAACCAGTTTTCTAATAGGAGTTGGCAATACGGAGAAACCATCTACTGTTAAGTGTATAATACAACTTTCTATGATGATATGATGTACATACGGATTGTGGTATAGCAAACTGAATGGAAATATAATGGAGAAACTTTTAATAAATAAAATTAACAGATGGGAATGTCACTTTTTGGCTCATTTAATGAAAGAAAAATATGATAAATCAGAGTATATTGGTGACAGTATTTCCATCTTCATTTGTATCATTTTCTGCAAGGATCATTTATAACATTAAAGGCACAACTGCTGCAGAATGATCTATAATAAGTGACGCATTTCCATGGCCTCACTACATTAAATATATTCCCATATTTAGTAGCTTTACTAGCATTAATGAAAGGTTGCACAGTGATCAGAGTTGTTGTTGAAAATGTGGGGGCAAGAAATGTTGTGCATTTATTAAATTAGCATTACTTTAGCAGATGTTTAGCATATTAAGTGGAACATTTGATATCACAGTGAAATTAGAACCATTTGACCACAATTTGACCACAAAAAATCTGTCTCTGAGAAAACTATAGTGCTGTGTATCCAGCAGGACAGCACTAAACAACACAAGCAAAGCACAATGATGTTGGTACTTCTTAGAAATATCCACTATAGATACACCAGTGCTGGGAATTAATATCTAAGGCAAACCAAGACGTGGAAAGCATTTTCTAAGAGAAATCCAGAGTGGCCCAGAAAGGATTTGGTGCTTTGGTTTGAAGGATTAGAGAAACGGGATGGTCGGATGAGATGGCCTTTTAAGTTTAAATGACAACTCACGTGTCCTTCCTCCATTCAGTAGCCATGCTTCACACTCAACAACTGCCACGACTCCATATTACGGCACAAATGGGATTTACACTAGCTTCCTCACTCCACTCCTTTTTTAGAGATTATACTTTCAGTGGGAAATACTGCAGAAACGAAGAGAAAGAGCTGCTTGGCCTTTTTAAAGTAAACATGCACCAATAATTTGTCTTTTCAAGTATTTAAATTGTTTCGTTTTTTTGTCAGTGATGATGTTTGAATATAAAGTTAGAATAAATCTACTGTATGTATTCAGCACTAATGAGTTTCCTGTTGTCTTTCCTCTTCTTCTCACCCATCTCTGCATGCTCTCTTTCTCTTCCGTCTCTACAGAAAATGAGTCAGGAGTTTGAGATTAAGCGTCTGTCATTGGAGGAGCAGCGAGATCGCCTTCAGCAGCAGCTCGACAACTTGAAGGAGGAGCTCTCGGCCAAACTCAATATGGCCAATCAGGAGGTACGTCAAAGGGTGACTCCATCCGCCTTTTTTTGTAGGTTTTCAAATGGAGATGCCCACTCAGCTGTCTGCAAAAGCAGTGACATAGTTAGTGCGCTGATAATAATACCTGAGAGGGATAGTTCTGATTTTTTAAGTCAGACTGTACTTGTACCACTTTTCCTTCCTCTCTTCCCTTTGTTATATCAATAGCCCGTTGCCTCGTGCATGACAGGTTCAGCAGAGCAGCAAGCCCCTATGTGTGTTTAGTGTGCATGTTGGTTCATGGCCGTGAAGTGTGTAGATCACCACTCTTTGCTGCATTTTACACATCTCTCCTACTGCTGGGCAGACAGAAGCAAATGCTGCCAAACAAGTCTCCTTGCAGTCCTTCTCTCGTGCTTCCTCTCTGATTGAGTTCATTAAAACTTCTGCCTTTTATGCACAACAGCTGCCAGTATAATGAAAAATTAAATTAAAAAAAAAACACGATAAAATTGGAGAATCAAAGCTCTAATTGAACTTTGCATGATGTCCACAGCAGAACGTTGCTTAGCTTCTGTGCTGGTTAGCGTGACAGAGGAATAAAGCTAATTTAAATGACTAAACACAAGATTCTCAAAGAAGGCTTGGCTCAGTTACAAAGAGGCACAATCGGCGTGCTGGGGTCTTTTTTTTTTGTTTTTTTTGCAACGTCATCATGCAAAAAGTTACATCAAGTCGTGTGGGGAAACGTTTTTTTAAGGACATGGGAGAATAGCATTTTGAAGCTAAAACATTTTTTCGATGACCTTTGTATGTTTGGATTTCAATACAAAAAAAACTACTTAATTAAGAAGCTACAAAATGATAAAAAAAGAAAAACCTTTAAAAGAAAAATGTGTACTAGACCTTTAAGTAAACTCTACTTAGAGTCCTAAAAATGTGACCAAACATTCAGTGTTATGACCTAGATCTCTCTCATCCCTTAAAACCTATGATTAGCACAATAAACAAAAATAAAAATACTTAACTAATACGTAACCCCCGTGTTGCTCTCCTCAGGTGTCACACCTCCAGGAGCTGGTCAGGGAGGGGGAGCAGAACTTGGGTTCAGCTCAGACGCAGATCAGCTGTCTGAGAGAAACTCAGGAGAAACTCAAGATAGAACTCGATGCCACGAGAGCCCGAGTCCGAGAGACCAGCAACCTGCTGACTGACCTACAGGTGAGGAAAATACTGAGGGATTTACATGTTCATGAAGTCCTGCTATGTTTTTTTTTTTAATAACTACGTCATTATCAGAAATTATAGGGAAATATAAATGTCCTTGTACCCAAAGGAAATATCCATCTGTTATTTATTATTGGATATTTTAGTCTCCATGTAGGTTGAATTATACACTTGCCTTTGGACAAATTTATCATTTTTGCACGTTCAGCTGAAAGACTATTTACACTGGCGCTAACAATTAACTAGAATTAATTAAACAGAAGCATGCCAATTGAACTCTACTTTACCTCCAATTAATATTAAATAGACAGTTCTTTCTTGGAAAGTTATCAGGAAAATGATTCAGAAATCAGAGATCAGTACAATAAAGTGTAAACAGAAATATTTACAGAAAGGATCAATAAATAACATTTAGCAGTAGATGACTGTTAGCATTTTTACCGCAGCTTTTATGTGTTGCTTTCAAACAATAAACACAGACAGGATACTCTGTCTCTGTCAAATATATCTGTCAGGTCTTTGACAAATGGTGCTGCTATTACAGGCAGTCACTTACATATTTGCTCAGCCGTGATACTGATAAACTAAATGAAGGCGTTATAAGTGTGAGTAATGAGTACTTTCTCAGCTGTTTGGATCTAGAAAAATCAGCAGAAAAGTTAAGTCGCAGTTTAGAAAACTGTAGTTGTTATTGTAATTTCTCAAATATATACAGTCTTTTTGTTGCATGCTGGTGCGGTGAGCTAACTGTTCCTGCAGGGTCCAGCTGGTCGCTGTTGACCTCGGTTATGAATCATCACAATGCCTTTGAAGATTTGCCTGTTTCATGTTTATTAGAGTGGTTTTTTTTTTGTTTTTCCTCTGTTTTATAATATAAAGATTCAAGTTTCCGGCCCTAAATAGTGTAAGGAGCTTGTAACCTGCTGAGTTATTTACATTCAGACTGCAAAAAAGATTTTTTGCTCATATGTGACTCAGATCTTGTTTTTTTTTCAGTGTGAACAGCACATGTAATATGGATTCTGACCTTTTATATTTTAATGTGACTTTCATATGTGATCCTAAATCAGATAAATGTCTTATTTATGTGCCTCTACGCAGCGGCTGGAGGTAATCTCAAGAACGCAAAATCTCAAGAATGCCATCAGGAAATTTCTTTAAATTTGGCACAAACATCTACGGGGACTTGACTAACTAATTCGATTTTGATGGTCAAAGGTCAATGTCACTGTGACCTTGCATCTATCCCATGGCCTTTCCTGTCTGATTCTTGTGAATAAAATATCTCGACAAGGCCTTAAGGGAGTCTCCTCAAAATTGGCACAAATGTCCACTTGGGCTCGAAAACCGCCATTACTCAATGTCATATGTCAGAAGGGGACACATTTTGTCAGATACTGAATTGGCGACACTAATCTTTGGTGTCCACCTTGAACCTGTGCAGACTGTAAAGACCTTTTGTGCTGCTGGGTTTTCACAGACATGGACGTAAACTATAAGCGCAGCTTGACTGGTTTGCGGAGGCATAGAGCCGCGAGTCAGTAATTAAAGTTTGCACTGTGGCCTCAACTTGTTTCAGTGAACTGTCACGTAACGATCCCACCACTCCTGGCTCTGACTTTCAGTCAGAGCGTTGACATGGCAGCAAAAGGCTATTTGCGATGTAAAGATATAGCGGAGTAATGGCATCCTGACGAAAGAATGAAGTCGTGCTTCTCTGTCTGTGTTGCTTTTCGTTGGTTTGTTGTGGTGAGCCAGTCTGGATGCGCTCATTTTTCATCGCCACCACTTTGCACTTTGCACACATGTCCGAAATTACATCGAAACAAAGATGGAGTGAGAAAAAAAGAAAGGAAGGATGAGGAGATGGGAGGGAGGAAGAACGTTTTGTGAGCTAGGAAATGAGATTTAACTGAGAAATAAGTGCGTACTGAAGGCCAGCTGTGAGATAATGATGATGAGGCTATTTTGAGTTGAGTGGTCTCATGTTTGAAAAGAGCCCCGCTGGTACAAGAGCGACAGGAAGAGTGTGTTCAAGAGGGACAGGAAAGAGACTGCTCGCTTTTTATTAATATTTTTATTAGAAATAAAATGAATCTAGGATTGTTGTTTGGAAAATCGGATCATTGCAAAATAATAGAACAAAAGTGATCAAAATGTAAACAAAAACATGCAAATTAATTGAATGTAACACAGTCAAAATGCTCAAAAATAAGGTTCATGATTTAGTTAAAAAGTCACAGCTGGTGGAAACTGGCTCGTGAAAATCAGAGTACAAAATACCCAATAAAAGACAGAAAAAGAGCGAGGGTACTAGAAGAGACAGAGGACAAAGAGAGTGAATGAAGAGTGATAATTAGATGAAATTGCAGAGCGCTGCTCTTTGCTTTCCCACCAGAGCTTGCGTTCTATAAAAAGAGGATTTGGTTTGTTTAAAAAGGCCTAACACGGGATTGTATCTTGTGTTCTCACTGAGCTCATTGCGGGAGAGACACAAGCAGTGAGCCAGCTGATCCCTGCGTCACACTGAATTTAGACCAGCTATTGTTTAGCAGCCGAGGAACCCTTATAGCTTATACTTGCTTATTATGTTTGTGAAAGGAGAGAAAAAAAGAAACAAAGAAGTTCAGCAAAAGGTCTGTCAGGTTGTTGCATGAAATTGTGAAAATTAAAGATCCTCTCAAGAGAAAATCAAGTTTTAACCTTGTTAACATGTCCATATGGTGCTACAAGAAATATTATTGACAAAATAAGCAGTCAACAGCGTTTGTTACGTCAAAAACCAGAGCAGCTTTCCATATTATTTAAAAATGCTCTGCGAAACAAGACAATTACAGAAGAGAGGCAAAGTGTAGCAACATGTCGGTATTCTGTAAGCTATCTTTTACTTTGTCTTCAACTTGTTAGAGTTTGCAATCAGGAACAAGGTTCAGCAACAGATTATTAGCTGTTTGATGATAGTCGAACCGGCTTATGTTACCGTTTACAAGCAGAGGTTTGTGTGTTTGATGAGCTGAAACTGCAGGTATTATTATTATTATTAGTAGTAGTATTAGTGTTAGTTTTTTGTTTTTATTTTATGTTGTAGTAGTAGTAGTAGTGGTAGCATTATTAAAAAGTAAAGATTAGAGAAAAGTTCAAAATATGAGTACAGAACAAAACATATACAGAAAACAAAGTTTTGTTTTCTCCTTCCTCATTAATCAGCTCATGACCCCTCAGATTTATATGATGACCCTATGGAGGGGCCTGACCCCAAGATTGAGAACCACTGGACTACCAAACTGACCAGCTACAACAGTAACATGCTGCTCACTACAAATTACAATCTAAAAATGTCATATTTAACCATATATCACTCACAGGCACCACAGGCTGTTTCACAATTTGTCATATTTTCCGACTGCCCTGCAGGTTTTCTGCAATCATGATGCATGTCACAGAACAATGAAATAATCAAAATGATTATGATGAAATTGCAGAGCTCAGTTACAGTGAAATGTGACTCATCTCCACTGAGTGTTTGTTCTTTTTTTGTCCCTAATGCTGATGAGACCATTAGTCATTTTATGTGAGAGATGCAGTCCAGCATGGACCAAAGTGGGCCTATAAATATCCAAACCCCCAGATAACCTGAGCAGCAGACACAAAAAAAGCTTTCAAATCTTCTAGACACACCCAAAATTATTTGCATCCCTGTAACAGATTTATTTTTCCAAAATATTTAGATGGGAACTGTCATCTTTAACATAACTTTATAAACATTTGACTCTGGATTTAACCACCTGAGCACTTCACCTGGCAGTGGAACAAAAGAGCTTTTCGGTCTTGTAATGAAGTCATCAGCAGATAAACCCCGAAGCCTCTTCAACAGGAAACAGCTGACCTGGTGAAGTTAGTTTCTGCCTCAGAACCTGCACATTATAAACGCCCTGTAGCCGTGACATTATAAATAGATGTGGAGGTGGGCATTATGAGTCATCCACCGTTCAGCTATTGAAATGCTGCATCTGGTCAAGTACGGCAATTTGGAGATTTTCTTTTAGCAGCTACACATTGTTACTGTTAACCATTCAGCACTCTTAGTATGATGACACAGTTAAGTCCTGATCACACAAAAAATCCCACTGTGTGATATTTTCTTATCACGGCTAAACTTTGTGCACCTGGTTTTTTGTGTTTTCGTAGGAGGAGATCGAGACCCAGAGACAGCAGCATGAAGCCAGAGTGATGTCCATCAGAACAGAAGAGAAACAGAAGATGGACAAGATGGCAGACGACTTGGAACAGAAATGGAGAGACGCACTGCGGTAAAAAAAAAAAAAAAAAAACCCCAACAGTCCTCATATGTGTTAGACTCTGTCAAGCTGTCAGTGTCACTTTCTCGTGTTTTGCTCTCCCCATTTGTTTCCTCATCCATCTCTGTCATATCGCTCGCCTCCTCTGCTTCACAATCACACTTGTTATTATCATAACAAGTTGACTTGTTTTGCCAAAGCACTCATGGATATTAATAATTGGAAATGAACACCAGCGGAGCGAGTTTTTGAGGCTCCACTGGCATGCAATATTTACAGATCAGCTCTAGCAAAATGAAGCAGAATGGGCACAAATGTAATAAAACATCATTTTGACTTGTGTAGGGAGGAGGTGCGTTTGTTGAAGGAGGAGCTGACCGAAGAGTATGAAGCGGACAAACAGGCAGCGCTGACTCAGCTCTCGCAGCAGAAGGAACTGGAGATGATGGCGGCACGAGAGGGCTGGCAGAGGAAGGTGGAGGACCTGCTGGAACAGGTAAAGCACGAATAATGCAAAAGCTGCGACATAAGGAGCACATGCATGTCATGCTGCCACCAGCGTATTTTGCGATGTGTGCTAAATTAGTTGCATCACACACACCTGGCACTAGCAGATGCACAGACTGTTACATGCACACGCGTATCTGGTTTTAGAAAGTGATGCAGATATTATTTATGTGTTTTGCAGTGACTATAGTTGTACTTATTTAGCAAATAGAATTTCTGTCTTTTATCCAGGAAGATCCTTGGGGAAAAAAATTGAACCACTGGTTAAACCAAACTAATGGACCAAGGTCCTTGAGTGTTGGACTGGGAACAAAATTTGGCACTGGCAATTTTCCTCTGGACCCCCGGCACAATAAGTAGAGAAAAAATCATGTTCCTTGCTGGAATCCTCAGCCTGCGGCTGCTCCTCTGTCCTCTCTTTCCTCCTCTGGTGCTGCCGGCAGATTGTTGTCATTACTGCTACTAAAGAAGATTTTCAACGCTGACGTTATTTTTAAATAGTTCTGACATTTTAAAACATCCTGCAGCATCAGCTGCCAGAATTTTTTTCTTTTTTTGTTGAACCTTCCCGGCTCCAACTTTTTCGTTTTTTGGGCTCCTTTTTCCATCTCATTTGTGTTTTTATTCCAGTTACGCCAGTCTGCCTAGATTTTATTTCCCGCTTGAGCTCCGACATTGCATGATGGACCGATTCACATGATTCACTGTGGGGTGAGGTGACAATGGCCAGTACCACTGCACCTGCCTTAAATAGGTAGACTATTTACATTTTTGGGGCCATGTAACCCCTAATCTGTCACAGCATCGAGTAGGACAGCCTATCTCTCTTTTCTTTTTTCCCCAGAATTTTTTTCAACTTTGCGTCTGGCAGCCCTGTGGCTCACATGGTGGGTCAGCCCATCTGGCACGTCAGAAATGCCAGACCGGCCAGTAAGACTGGATTTACTTTAATCAGCAGGCAAAAGTACTGAAATAGGTAGCATACGATCCAGAATTTAAACCTTCAGGTCTGCATATGTGATTTATGCAGTGGGCACATAGAAGTGCAGCAGCTTTTTGCACTATATTCATTCATTCACTCATTTTTATTTTTGCGTTTTGCATTTTTTGGCCCATCCTACATGAGATTACAAGACAACAGACTACGCATATATAGCACCAGTAAACTTGGATTACAAAGTTGCTAAAACCTTGAAAGCGTTATTTTAAACTTGTCATTTCTAAGTTGCAAAAACTTCACAAAATGAGTAAATTATATATAAACTTAATTAGATATAAAGTAAACATAAATTAAGATTAATATTTACTTACATTTTTAGAGAAAGTGGTTTACTAGATTATTTTTAAAAGTAAAATCAACTTTTAAAGTGCACTTAATTCAGGCGAAGAAATCTAATATAATTTTGTTGCAAAGATTTGTTAATTAGCAGCAATATAGCACAACATGAAAGTGAAAACAGCGCTCTGCTTTTTTCAGCGTCAGTGTGCAATTAAAATATTTTGTCTCCGGAAAAAAAAGAATAATTGTGAGAAATATTCCCAATTTCAATATTGATCAAAATAATCGTGAGCATCATTTTGACCATAATCGTGCAGCCCTACTTGAAACAGGTCATATGTGAACCAAACACAATAGATGTGTTTGTTAACAGAGTATTGAACTGGGGAATATTGAACCTCTCCTCAATGTTATTTTTGGGAGGGTCAGGCTCAGACTACCAACTCAAGATTCTGACGGGTTTTCAGCTGGAGCAACATAATACGATATTTTGTGACTCTGAAATTGAAATTTATACAGCGGCGTTCTCAGGGACAGGATGAAAGCTCGAGGCGGTGTGGTAAATCAATGGTGAAGCACTTTCATATATTTTGGGGACTGCCCTCTGATCTGTTCATATTGGCCAAAGAAATAAGGATCATTTTTGGAATAGGAGCTGATTGCTCTTTTGTCACATTATACCTGAGCGAAAACCGGATAAATTCATGAAGCAGGATGAAAATCTTTATAAAGTACTTTTGGTTGAGTAAAAGAAAGCCATCAAAGGTAAGTGGCTGCAGGTAAACCTGCTGTCAAAGGACGGCTGGATCACAATTGTCAACGAAATACACCAAGAATACAATGTGAACGAATAAAATACTGGATAGAATAAACTGCATGCTCTAAAGCAGTGGTTCCCAACCCAGAAGAAGAAATCTGGACACAGTGGCTAGACCAGTTGGGAACCACTGATTTAAAGCCTCCTGCAGACTGTGAGATTTTAGCAAGTTTAGTGAGTCTACACTGTGTAACATAGATCTAACAAACTTGGGTACGACATCAAGTTTGATGTATGCAGACTGTGCGATGACGCTTACAGAATCGCAGGCTAAGACATACGTCCATCGATGTCTATGCAATAACAAAATATTGTCAGCATGCATCACCCATCCACACCACTGTAGGTGTAAGAGAAAAACATAAACAAACATAAATCGAGCCCTTGCTACAGTGGCATTTATGTGAGCAAAGAAAGTCTGAAGAAGAGCAGGTGAAGGACAGTGTGGATGCAGTCCTGGCCTGTTGAATAGAGGCCAACTTGGCACGCAAATTTTGCAACGAGAGCTGAAGTATTCATACGATCGACTAGCATTAAGCACCAGTGTCGAGCTGATCAGTGCATTATTTCATGCTGCATTTCTATTCGTTGGTTAGCAGACGTAAGTCGTAACATGTAGCATGAGATGGTAATCCCAAATTTCTGATGCTGTCACAATTTTATCCCAGGCTCTTTGATCGACCTTGATAACAGCCATCCTTGGACCTCTGTCACTTTGCGACGTAGGGCCACTATTTAGGGCCAAAACCAAAGATATTGCCTTGTTTCTTCATGTTGGTCATCTTTCATGTGGGACAGCCCAAAATCTCACCGTGTATACCAGGCTTAAGGGTCTCCGTAGTTTTTACTCATACTAACACTCTTTTTTTTCTCACCAAAAAAAGAAAACATTCTGAACCAGAAAGTGTCCCTGGCTTTGATAGAAACAGCGACACCCACAATCTCGACCTTTCCCCCTGCACGCACTTTGGGACTCGCTTTGATTGACAGCTCCACTCGTTAAGGCCTGGAGACGGCCCGGAGCACAAACTGTGTCTGTCCGAGGAGAGATACAACTCCGTCTCTCTCGCACACACACGCACTCTCTCTCAGGCTTTGCTGCCTCTGACTGTGAATGTGATTTACAGCGATGCCATAAACAGCGACTTCACCTGCTTCACAATTCACATAATTCCCACAACAACAATAAATCGGCCTGAAAAGACTAAAGGATTTAACTTCTCTTCCTGTGCTATTTTTGTTCAGTTTCTCTGTTCTTTGCCCGCAGAGTGATGCAGAATGGAAAAACAGCTTTTGTTTTTTTAATGAGTTTTTCCCCAAAGCCTCTCCTCATACACATCGCTGTACATACACATACATACACACATACAAAGAGTAAGATCTGAAGAATGTGTGTGCAACATGAAATAAATAGTCAAGTTCTCTTCATAGCTACAAATACTGCAGATTTTTTCTAATGGGAGTGAAAGTGGAAATTAAAGCTCTGTAGCTCTGTAGTTGAGTTTGGGTTTAAAGCTCAACCGCTTGTCTACTTATCCTCATGGACGCGTCCGCGCTCAGCATACTGCCTCTGGGTAATTCAGAGCTCAGCTGAGTCACAGCTGAAACCTGAAAGAGACTCGGCCTGATTTTTGCCAAAATGCCAGTGGCCTTAGATAAACAATTTCTGACAAGCTGGAGGCAGCAACCAGCAATGCCAGCTTGGCAACTTTTCAGATGTCTTGAGGCCCAATACAGAACAGAAGAAGCTAACAGCGAAATGCTACAAGGTTAAAGGAAACTTTTTAGGAAATGCTCTTGTTTGTCTTTTTACACACAGAACCATCATTAGTTTTGGCCAAATAAAATGTCTCATTTTAACAATATTAAAATTGAGATGGTTGATTGATTGGTTCTAAGGCCAAACCAATCAATCTGTGTCTCGATGAAAGACTAAACAGAATTTGTGTACATGACAAAAAATAAACATTCATACTGGAAACTCGGGAGGTATGCAATACTTTTATTAATTATTTACAGGTTTTTATTTGTTTTTAATATATTTAATGATTATTTTAATATAAAAATTGGGTCATATGTAGCTGATAAATCCTGGACTGGGCTAAAGCTTGGAGACAATGTTTAACTGATGTCTGTTGCTTAGTGTAAGGAAACCTAAAAACTGAAGACCATATGCATGTAACACGCAAAAACTGTGTATTTCTTGTGAAAACTAAAGTGCGTTTTGAAAAGACGCAATGTATGTATCGTATCAAGCATACATTGACAGGCAGTCTGTGAATGTCCAAAAGTGATACAGAAGGACAATAACAGCAACCCCTGATCTAGCAACAAGCTAAAACATCTTTTAATGTTTTATGTGTTGTTTTCTGTTGTGGGAACATAGCTACTTGAATGCCAGCACATAAAACAAGAAAAAAAAGAAAATTCAGAGGGCCTCAGCAGCTGTAGCTATGACAATAGCATGAAGACACTTTTACATTGGTCAGATAATTAGACTTCTAAATACTTTCATAAAGACTTAGTTCGACTCTAGTTGTCTGAATCTCTAATAAAAGTTTTGGTAACTAAAAATGAGAATCACAGCTGCATTTTTAACTGATCATGCAGACTGGCTGAAAATAAACATCAAACAATGTCACAGACCAAATACCTAAAGAGCTTATACTCTGTGTGCATATGTGTGTTTGAGTGTGTGTCTGTGATCTCTGTGTGTGATTTGTCTCATCAAAGAGCTTTGGTGAATCATGCTTTTTAAATTTTTTATCTCTTTTGTAATTTTAGCCACATGAAGACAGCACTCTGAATCATGTGTATATGAGTGTATATGCAGTAGAAAGAATCGTTAAATAAAAGATTTTGTGTGTATGTTTGTGTGGTTTTATACCACACACATCATTATCATCAAACAACTGAAGAAAGAGAATAAATGAAAATGTTGAACTATTCCTATAAACATAAACATAAGACCTCAGCTGGAAAATATTTTTGAGTTTTATCCGAAACTCCAAGGACAGTAAATAGTGACAGAATACACCAAGAAGTTTAAAGAATATATATACAGTATATATAGACATTTATTGTATTTATTCATATTATTAATTATTATTAATTGTATTATTATTATTATTATATGATTTGATTAATGACATTTTCCATTTTTATATGTACATACACTTTTGTAATTGAATAGAAAAACTGCTATGCATTTGACTGAAATATAACTGTGGTTATTGTCAGCACCAAGGATTTGCTTTTTCCATTTGTTCTTTCTTTTTTTGCTTTTAGTCTTACCATTCCCTCAAAAATAATAATCACATATTTAAAAAAGGAAAAAAAAATGCAATCAGTAATAAAAAATAACCCTGAGCTGCAGCTCTATGCCTAATAATACTCTTATAATAACTTATCATTATAACTCATGCATACCTCAATGCTGGTTTTTATTTGTGTTCGCAGTATCGATAATAACATAGATGAGACTGTCCAAGAAAAGGCTGCTGCACAGACAAATGGACTCAGGTAGAAGTGAAGTGATCTGCTCTGTATTGACCTACTTTCAGCTGCACTGAAACACCAGCAGCACTGGAGGCTCAGAGACTCACACGCCCCTCAGATCCACTGTAACACTTCACTTCACATTTGAAGCGTTGAGCAACTCTGTTTCTGTTCTCACTCGAACCATGATTGAGACTCTCTGCTGTCAAAGTGAAAACAGAGAGTCTGTCCTGTGATGGGTGACTTATCAGTTATATTAAAATCATTTTTATAAGGCAGATTCTCAGACAGCCTTTAACCACACAGGGAGACAGGCTTTTATTTTGAAACAGGCTCTTTAATTCTTAATGTCCCTTGTTTTTTTCGTGTAATTATCTTTTTTGTAGTCTGGTGTTGATATAAACTGTAATACTCTCCATGTTTACATGTTGTTTTTAGAAGTTACATTTAATATTTTACTTAAAGCATCATTACAAAAACAGTTTTTCTCTAAATGGGAAAGTGTTTGGCTGCTTTGCTGTTTGGATGCAGGTCTCTCTTCACCTGTTATTAATGAAGTCCTTTGTGCTATGCAGAATTTTTTGGGACTGCCATTGTTTTGCAAATCACAAGTTAATTCTTTACATTCAAATCCCAAGTCCTAAACTTTGAGTTTAGAGTCCTTAAAATGTCTTGTGCTCTCAACAACAGAGTAGTAATATATGAGACACACAAAACTCATAGTTTTATATTCATGTTAAAACAAGTTTGTTGGAAGATGTTGCATCTCCGTCTCTCATTTTCAACCCGCATGGTTTTTGTTGATTATCGTGTCATTTTTACATGCCAGTTAAACTATCCTTGGTATCATTATTTCAAACTGGCACTCATGCCCATGGTTCTTTGGTTCATGGTTTTTGTCTCTTTCTTTTATAAAATCCCGACCTCACTTGCATGCTGTTACTGGCAGGAGGATACACACTACTGCCCAAAGGTTGCAGCCCATAAACATCCTGATTACAGCCAAAAAGAAGAAGAAAACACATTGGGCAGATGTCTATGTCGCCTCAATCTTCTCGAGGGGCAGAAGTAATGATTGAGAGGGATTAATACACAGGGTTTTTTTTACTAAAATCCTTCACAGTTTATCTCTAAGAGACAGCACTGATAATAAGATGTTTGTTTGTTCTCCCAAATTAATCCACCTTTTTTTAAACTTTTGAGATAAACAAGCCAAAATTAAGCAGCTAAAATCAGGTCTTGTTTGTCTGTCACTACCAGGTTGAACTGAGCATCAGCTTCGCACATTTGATTGACACATTGGCACGGCAACCATGAGTACAGTTTGAGTGGAATAGAAATTATTTACTGGATATATTCAACTCCCTTGTTGCTTTATGTGTGTGTGTGTGTGTGTGTGTGTGTGTGTGTGTGTGTGTGTGCTCGCACCATCCTTATCTATAATGACTTCTCTTTCATTAAGATATTTTCATTACCAGGTTGTAGCCCGGGGCTGCTTTGTGCGACTGTCGGCACAGGAGTACGTTTAATTAAAACATCAAGGGTTAGACACACAGTCACACGCTGCAGGTTGTTTAAGGTATTTTTACCTTGTTAGTCTGTATGTCCAGTTATTTTTCTGTAAAATAATCCATTTTCACTGACATGTAGCGGACACAGAGGTGAGGATATACTGTCAAGGTCATCTGTTGGTCTTTTTAAATCCATATCCAGTGTCGAACCGCACAAACTTCATCCCAGCCCTGCTCCTCATCCTCTCATTTTAAACCCGTCTTACCTTGCAGTCACTAATGTACTACTCCTACAGCACTAAATCCCGCCGGGGATTTAGCTGCCGGAGCTAGAGGAAGAGTGGCGTGTGGAGGGGCCAGAGCAGTCAGTCTGGCCTCTAATAGTTCCAATATCTGCTCAAAACAAAAACAGTTTTGTGTGCTGTGACGGGGCTTACGCTAGTTGGCTTTATGTTACTTGGTTCTGTTTGCTGTTGCTCGTTGTCTGACAAGCTGTCGGCGTAATCTCCAGCTACAGCGCTGTGTATCTTGAGTAAAGTCAAAACTATCTGCTGGAAAAATATTTTTATATGAGGATTAAAGAAGACAGGAGGAAACACAAAGATGTTTTAATGTTGACCTAATTAAATGTTTGCAGCAAGTCGTGCGAGTTGTTTTTTTCCTGGAGATATATAATTCTTAAATGGCTTTTTGGCTCTAAAGAAGACATTTCTTGTGACTTTGCTGCACAAAGGCACAGCCAGTAATTACTGTTTTTATTATTAGTAGGTGGGCACGCTGACCTGTCTACATTTTATTAATAATCTCAGTTTGTCCATTTCTTTACATACTTAGATGACTGTTTTGCCCTTCAGTATAAACACCACTAATTATTTCTGCTTCTCTTGGTATTTATTTTCCCTCTCTGTCCAGATCTCTCTGTTGAAACAGTCCCTGGAGCTGCAGCTGTCTCAGTCCCAGTCGTCGCTCCAGCAGCTGCAGTCTCAGTTCAACCAGGAGAGGGAGCTGCTGAGCCAGCAGCTGAAAGGTGAGCTGTCCGACCTGACGCTTTCCTCCAAAAGGATACTAAAACTGATTTCAGCGAGGGAAAAACTGCCATGGCTATTTTCACAGAGCTCTTATTGCAAAATATCTGAATGAAAATAGATTATTTGGATGCCCATGAGTCTTTCCCACTTTATGCTAATCCAATGCAGATTAGGGCAGAAATTGTGTTTTTTTATGCATGCGGCACAAATGTGTTATTTTCACCCATTGTATTTGAATATTTCTGCACACTGAGATCCCTTAACAGTTTTAGAATAGCATGAAGTGAATATGACTGGAAAGCTGAGACTTGGGATTTAATGAGCCCAATTTTATTCATGTGTGATGATGTTAGTCTCCATAGTAGCCATTTTTCTGTGGTGAGGCCACCTACCTCTTTGAAAAATACATCACAAAAATATGTTTATAGTAGGGAGGAGAGCAGTGTAAGAGGTTTTTTTTTTTACTGCATATACTACTGCAGTGGGTGTTGGTCTCCGCCAGGGTTGCCCCTTGTCTCCGATCCTGTGATTTTCGTGATTTTCATGGACAGGATCTCAAGGCGCAGCCAGGGGGAGGAAGGGTTCCGGTTTGGGGACCTCAGAATTACATCTCTGCTTTTTGCAGATGATGTGGCTCTGTTGGCTCCATCACACCGTGACCTCCGGCGTGCACTGGGGTGGTTTGCAGCCCAGTGTGAAGCAGTCGGGATGAGAATCAGCACCTCCAAATCTGAGGTCATGGTTTGCTGTTGGAAAACGATGGACTATTCCCTCTGGGTGGGGAGAGAGTTGCCCCAAGCAAAGAAGTTCAAGGATCTCGGGGTCTTGTTTACAAGTGAGGGTAGAACGGAGGGAGCGTGAGATGGACAGACGGTTTGGTGCAGCATCTGCAATAATGCGGACGCTCCACCGGACTGTTGAGCTGAGCCATAAGGCGAAGCTCTCAATTTACCAGTCCATCTCTGTTCCATCCCTCACCCATGGTCATGAGCTCTGGATAGTGACCGAAAAAATGAGATTGTGGATACAAGTGGCTCGGACATCCAGGAGGAGTTCAGAGTAGAGCCTCTGCGTCGAAAGGGGCCAGTTGAGATGGTTCGGGCATCTGATTAGGATGCCTCCTGGGCACCTCCTGCTGGAGGCGGTCCAGGTACGTCCTACTTGTAGGAGGCCCCGGGGCAGGATGGATATAGTATTTTATTTTATTTTATGGATTTCAGTCATTCTTACCTCAGATTTTTGTATCACTATCACGTTTCTATTTTATTTGTTATCTTAATATTTATGTAATAATTATTATTATCTATATTGTTATTATCTGTCTTATATTTATTAGAATTATTATTATTGTTACAATAATAATAATAATGATAATAAATATTATTATTATACTTTCTCGAACATATTACTTTCTTTTTTTTCTTTTTTGACTCTACAATGTAAAGCATACTTGGGTCTCTGGAAAAGCTCTATATAAATCCAAGCTATTTTTATTTTTATTTTAAGTTTTTCATTATTTCACACCCACTTTTGGTGTTATTTATTGTTACTGCAGTTTTATATTATTGGTAAAAGCCTCCCTGTTCACCAATTGTACTGCTACGGTTGTGACATACATCACAACAGCAGGAGATAAGGTCATGGTTTCTCCAGCATGATGGAAAAAGACAGCTCATTGCAATTAAACAACAGAACAGGTTAGGTTGAGACAGAAATGCTACATTTGTGTTTTAGCATTTTTGTGTTTTTACATGACATGTATCTGTTTGTGTGTGTGTTTGCAGAGATGCAGAGAGAGCATCAGAGGAGAGAGCATCGACTACAGGAGGCTCACTGCTGCGCCCTGAGCACCATGGAGGAGGCCAGACAACACCAGATAAGGGTAGGATTCACATCCAAGCACATCAAGCATGTATGCATGTAGGTGTGCATTCTTTGGCTTTGGATTTGGCATGTTTACCGCAGTCCTAAAAGTAAATTGAATCAAAATCTGATACTAATCAGATACATTGGCACAGACTCCGATTCTGGTAGTTGAGGGAAAACTTCACTCCCCAAATGATAATTTGCATATCAGTTGCTCACCTTGTGTAACCTTAAATTCATGAACAAAAACTTTATTTTTCTCACATACCTTCACAGTCAACGACATGATGAATGAGACTTTGATTATACTGCACTTGCTGTGTGAGCGTTGCTAAGCAGATGTTTTGATGTAGTTCTGCTATTTTTAAACAGGGACTAATGTGACTTAAATTAATCAAGAATTTTCTCATTTTTTGGATTCTTTGTTCACATGCGAGAAAAACAGTTTTTGGATGAGTAATTGACAAAGTCATTTGAGGTTGAAGTATTCCTTGAAGTTCAGGCAGAATTAGTTCAAAATGCTTTTATATATATGTGCCTGCACACCTGTGAAAATGTGCTTTTCAGGACAAAAATGTGCTGCTGCTGTAGCTATTTTTTACTGTTCTCTCCTGCAGCCTGTGATCAGCAAAAGTCCCTAAAATAGTGTGTCTGGTGCGAGCTTAGATTCTCAGTATGAAGACTGAAGATATTCTCTGACATTTAACTTGATTTGTTGTCCTGGGATTCTCTCCTGACGACATTATCCCGAAGTCATTTCCTCCTGAGAAGAAATTATCGCCTCATACAGTTCGGAAAGTGCAGTACCCAGTGTTGTAATTTGGACTTCTTTTTCAATTTAGTCTGTAGCACAGCTATTATAACTTTATGTGTGTGTAAAAGAGAAGTGTTGAGACTCTGTGAGTGATGCTCTACAAACTACCAACACAATACACAGACATTTTCAGTTGTTCTTTTAGCATTATTTTAATTTAACGATCCTTCTTTTCCTGCTGCAGAGTGTATTAGAGGTTAAAGATTCATAAAGCAATTAAATCAGCCGAGAAAGCTTCAGCGCTGTGAAACATTAGGTTCATCTACTTCAATTTCACTCATTTCCTTCTTCAGTGATATTGAAAATGAGCCAGAGTGGTAATAGCTTATTGTTGACTTTATGGTTGAACCTCTTATATAATTACACTGCAGGCAGAAACATTTGATGATTCCTGTCCTGCCCCATTGAACAAAGTGATTGTAGTGCTCTGTTTATGACTGGAAGTGTCTGGTAGCTTTTGATGTTGTTTCGCTTTCTCCTGGTTGAGGTCATGGATCACATGATGCACCTTTGTGGAAATGAGGCTGTTTAGGAGGTATGATTTTATATTGCTGAAAAACAGAATTAGGCCCGTTTTTGTTTAACTAGGGTAGAGCTGCAATGAATAATAAATTAGTTAACTGTTCAAATAATGCCTAACTAATGTGAAAATCAATTAATAAGTTTTAGTAAATAAATAAATTAGATGAAAAAGATCAAAGTTCTTTGATTCCAGCTTCTTAAATATGAATATTTTCTGGTTTCCTAACTTCTCTATGAAATGAACTGAATTTCTTCGGGTTGTTGACAAAACAAGACATTTGAGGACATCATTTTGGGCTTAAGGAAACACTGACTGACCAAACAAACAAGTGATTATTTGAGAAGATAATCAAAGGATTAAACGACAATAAACATATTTGTTAGTTGCGGCTCTAATCCATACTGACTTCCCAAAAACTGTTTGTGGATTTCTTTTTCAAAGTGATCTCATCCCTTCTTCTCATATTCTGCAGCCTGCACAGAAGCCCAGACTTAGTGTAATGACGCCAGGGAGCAGCTTTTTGAATTGTATCTTGAGGTTTAAGAGGTTGCCGGTCAGGTTTAGGCAACAAAACTAACTTGGTAAATCATTAGGAAAAAACTGCAGATTATTATAATGTTGAATGTCGGTATGGACCATGGGCCGGACAGGTGTGACATTTTGACTGCGTGTTATGTGTGCAACCCACCGCAGAAAATTGAAAATTGGCAATAGTGCCCGGGGGACACTGACAAAGTGGCATATTTTGATGCCCCAGGAGTCAGACCCAGCTCCCTCATTACAGAAAAAAACAAAATATAAACCTCTTTTCCCTCAAAATTACACCAGTGATTGTATGGTACATGAAGGTTGCATAGTCAGAATGGCGTTTAAATATATATAGTTCACATATATTTTGCATATGATTTTATTAAATCACATGACTTATGATGCTTTTTTACTGAAGAAGAACTATTCCTGTGCCTACGTTTAAAGATTCTCTGAGTTCTTGTTTTCCATGGAAGAAAGGGCTATATTGTCATCATCCTTTTTACAATCTCAATTTCTTACTGATCACACCATCATGCTATTTTTTAATGCACATTTTTTTATTATTTGCGGTAAACTGTGACTTTGGAATGACACTGCCAATTAAACTCCACAAAGAGAAAGCAAAATATTGTGATGACAATGATTTTATACTTTTTTCTTATTTTTCTCAATGTCTTGGCTGAGTTGTCTCACCACATTTCACTGTTTGTACTTATGTTTTGCAACTGTGAGCTGTTTCTTTTTTCACAGTGCATTGTGGGACAAATAGTGTCCAACAGCACACTCCAGAATGAAGCGGATTAAGTCTGCATGCTTACTGTTTTGGGTGCGATTAGTTTTTTGTCATTAATGAAACACTCAAAACCTGATGAGAATTAGTATGGAAATGGGACACAGCTGCAGTGTTCATTCTTGCTCATTGTTCGTCTTGTGGGTTTAATTTTCTAAAACAACACGGCTTCAGAAATGCAATATTTTCTTTTAGCAAGCTCTCAAAATTCCTCAAATTTGAGATGTCAGAGCACCCTCAGAGTTCTCACAACTGTGTCACCACATGGAGAAATGCATTTTTGATGATCCTCTATGTCTTCTCCCTTTCTCCTTTCTCCCTCCTCCTTCACTTCTCTGCCCTCCGCCAGGCTCTAGAGGAGCGTCTGAAGCAGGAGCAGAGGGAGGAGGTCCACGCTCTGAAGGAGGCCCACAGGAGGACCTTAGACATCCTTAGACAGCAGTCAGACCAAGAGCTACAGACGCTGCGATTTGAGCTGGAGGACGAGGGGAAAGCAAAGCTCGGTAAATGAAAACACGCAAACGTCACGGTTTTCAATGACTTCTCTACCCTCGGTGAAGATGTTTCTGCCCGTGGTGATTATGTTTCCACCTGCTGTGTTGATGCTTATTCCTGTACTGGTGCCTGCAAAAAATTCATCCTCATTCACCATCTCTTGACTATCAAAAGAATGGAGGAAAAACACAACCACCCGTTATCAAAGAGGCGATGCATACCACTGCAAGACGCTTGACTTGTAAAAGACTCTGAGAAACCGTGTGATAATGAGACTAAAGCAGCAGACTGCATTCAAAAAGAAAAATAAGATAAAGGCCAATCACACTCAGAACAAGAGTGACAAAACTTTTACCCGTTGCATGTTGTGTCAAGTCATTAAAAAGCGTCCCTGGATTTAATTGCATTGAGGGTACAAGTAGTCAAAACTGAACTTTATATTGAAACATCTGACATAAAGAGACTGTAATAGAAAATAATTGCCTTTGATACGAAGGCGACCTTGAGAATCAGGCTCTCAAATATAAGAATTTTAAAAAAGACCTCAGATGATGAAAAGCTCTGCTTTTGTTGGAAAATGATTCACAGGAAGATGAAAAGTAAATTTGTGACGTTTAGTGATAACTTGTACACACAGTCATTTAGTTTCATCCAAAAGTTTAGAAAATGTAGGTTCTTTCCAGCAAGATCCACTTTCGAAGCATCGCCATGGCTGCATATGAGTATGGGCAGATTGTAACTTTCACAGAGGCAAACAACCACGAGGCGGAAATTCTAGTTTGTGGTTACTAGGGCAGTGACGCTCCACTTGTCACTTTTTACCCAGCCGCCCAATCACAGTGGAGATGAGATGTCACAAATACCTCAAAAACAAAATTAAAACCAAGGAAAGAAGCAATAGAGGAGAAATAAAATACTGTGGCCACACAGGCCACACAGTCCTCTCTTCCTACATGCATCAGTCTTCCCCTCGTCCAGAACAAGTACTTGACTTTGTAACATTTTTACTTACAAAGGTGTTCCATATTATAGCAAACAGACGCAACCCAGCAGTGCGTTTCTCGGATTACTGCCTGGCGTGCTTGGAAAAACGCTTTGGTTGACTAACGGCCTTAAAAAAACTAACACCAGCAATGGTTCGACTATTGAAAATGTGGTCAGATAAAAGCTTATCAAACAACCAATCATAAATCTGCCCTAATGACATTTCTACCCACAATGCTGAGATGTTGCTTGTCAGTTCTACCTTATGTGTAAATGCTCACACACTCCAACTCAGATGTCTCTGTCTTGCAGCATCTCTTCGTGCAGAGCTAAACCACCTCCACGCTGCATCCATAGAGCACCTAAAGCAGATCCACCTCAAAGAAAACACTAACGTCAAACGAGAACTAGAGAAAGCTATGGAGATCAGCCACCAGCAGGTAACTGTGTCGCCTCTTTTTATATTGTCTGTTTCCTTCCTTGTTTTTTTCTTGTGTTTTTTTGTGACCCACTGAAGATCTTCCGACTTATGCTTTTTGTATTTCTCTGTTAATTTGTGAATCGCCTTTTAGGAACAAGAGCTCCTGGGTCGCATCTCAGAGCTGCAAGCAGAGCTGTGTTCCCGTAGCAACCGCATCACCGATCTGGACCACGAGATCCACTCTCTGAACGAGACCATCGATACTCTGACCAGAGAGCTGGAGATAAAGGGCAAAGAGGTGCTGCGGGTCCGAAGTGAAGCTAACCATCAGATAAGGTACATAATAATGGTTCAGTAGACGGTTTGAAGTTAATATGTTTGTTGTATCTTATCGAAGCGGATAGAAGTAAACTGTGACTCAACAGTAACTGACCCAGTTTACATACCATTAATCTCATGTCATGTGGGAATAACCATCTGAACAGCTCATGATTAAAATCATCATCTCGGGAAGTGCTCGTACTTTGAAACTCATCTGTGACGTGTTTCTGATGTCATGATGAGTTGATACTTTGTGGCACATTTTTCAAGCGAATCAAATACTATGACGTCAGCAGCGTTTGCAGTGATACAGTAGGTACAAACCTCTGACCTGCACACTTTTGTTCGAGTTCATGCTCTTACAGAGCTACTCTGGCATACAGTGTATGATTGTATTTCCACAAAGCAAGTAGGGCACCTGAATCCACATTTTAACAAATGTAAATGTACCCGAGTTAGCTGGAGAGCGAGTTTTCATTGGTAGTCTCTCGCTAGTTGTCGTTTTTATTAGGCATTCTACAATAATACATAAAAAAATTAAAACGCATGGAAACTGAGGTCAAAAAACGTCTGGTGCTGCAATTATTTTCTAATGCCATATGAGCACCAATCAGTTGGTAAACACCAGTGAATAGTCAGCACCTGGATGTTTCTCTAGCCTGCAAAACAGCAGTGACAACCCTAAACACAAGTTTTGAGTTGTAATTGGGCAGTAATTAAGCAGCCGTGTGTGTCTGACTGTTAATGGTGGAGCGGCTGAATGGATTTGTTTTTAGTTTATTGGTTGCAAGGGGATGAGGGAGCTGCTTCGCTTTGCTCTCCGTATTTTCCTGCTGTTTTGTCCTTTGCCAGTCATGTCAGAATAATCAACCAGTTAATTCATATTTGGTTGATTTTAGGCTCTGGTAGCATGTTTGCTCCATTTATAAATTTGCACCATTTTCTTTCAACAGACAGTAGTGGAGAAAACTACATCTTCCTTGAACTTGACAGTCCTTGAATTTGACTTGCCCTTGTCTGTACGAACTCTGAGTTCCAAAATGTCGGAGTAGTGTGGGCAATAAATGTGGCAATAGTTATGCATTTCAAATACTAAATTTGCTAGTGTGGATGTAGCCTTGAACATCATTGCCATCATTATGTGGTTTGTTGACTAGAGAGCACTGATGAGTTGATTTTTCAGTGTTAGATGTCCCACTTGATGCGCAGCATGATGACTTTGTCATCACCTCGGTCATGGCTTTAGCAGCCTGTGCCATTAACCCTGCAGTCTGCAGTATTCATGATCCTGTTTACTTCCCAGCAAAGATTAATGTTACCAAAGGAAATTTGATTCTACTTTGTTCCCATGTGTGAAAGCAGCACCCTCTTCATTACTTCCCCCTCAGTATCCATGGATACCAATTTTTTTAGCATGACAAGACACCCCACATTCCCTGTTCCAGCTCCGCTCTCCGGGTCCCAGCTGAGTTAGTTTGCAGCTGCACATCTTGTCGTCCTTCTCTATAATTTAGTAAAAATGTGGCGTCGATCTCATCACTCTGTACCGTGGAATTAAGTGCATCTGTGAGCATTATCCACCATGTGCACTAAAAGCCTCAAATACACACAGAAGTGATTAATGTGTAAACTTGTGATATTGCCCAACACTTAAGGATCCAACACAGATTACATGACCTAATGTGGCCCCGTGGTTTATTTATGAGTGTCTTCTGTCTGTGCTGCAGGGCCCACGAACAAGACCTTTCAAAGAGACATGAGAGGGATCTGGGGGAGATAAGTATAGTCCATCAAAGAGAAACACATATCATGCTGGCTGACTTCAACAAGGCCCAGGAGGTCCTCAAAGACAAGATCACAGCACTACAAATACTGTAAGTCAGAGAAAGTCTGTTGTTTTCTGCTTTGAGCTGACACTGTTTTAACAGAATGTCACAGTTGTCTCTTTTTCTGTTCAAATCATTGCTCTCAAATGTCTGTATTTTTTTTATTTAAAATATTTGTATTTATATATATTTTTGTGAATTATTATTACAATGTATTTATTTATTATTTTTGAGGTTATCATTTATTAATTCATCCGTTAATTTATTTAGCAATATCCATTTTTAATTGTTATTGTTATTATTTATGTATTAATATTTTGGAATTTATTTGTTATTTATTAATTTATTTAGTTATATTCATTTTTATTTATTTATGAAGATTTCTTGTTATTAATATTTATTATCTTATGTATTTATTTATTTATTTTGTATTTGAGTTCTTATATCAGGGGATGTTCTATTCTGCTAAATATGATACAAATGCATAATAAAATAAAATAATCTTCCTACTTTGCTCACATCTGTTATGTCTGTGTGTCCAGGTTGGAGGGGACAGAGGAGAAGTTAAGAAACAGAGAAAGCCGACCAGAAGACCTGCACGTGATAGCAGAGCTCCGAGAGATGGTGACTGAAAGAGAAGCTCTGGTGAAAAAGCTGGTGGTGAGTAGACATGGTGGTCTGGGAGCTGCTATTCTTGTGTACACTCATTGTTTTCTCAAAATTCAGATTTCTTATTTTTAAACACAGACATCGCCAGCCGACATCCCAACTGTTGCAGATTTTATTATCTGGAGCAGGCGGAGTGATTCCAGTAAATGTGCACTGTGGTATCAGTGTCATCAAAGATTGTTTCCCGGAGAAACACTCATCACTCTGTGTGTTTTTTGTGTTCAAAAAAGATAGAAAGACGCTCCACTGTGTATAGAATGAATAATGTCTTAGTCTAACTGCACAATTTTACCAAAATATGTAGCAATATTTGAGTGAAAAAGTTCATTCTTGAACTGGGGAATTACAGTTTGACAGATTTTCTCCACATCTCATTGTTTTCATAAGCAGTTTGTTCAGTGAAAGAAGCAACTGAGCAGACTGCATCTGAGGGTCTGCATCAGTCTTGTGTTAAATGATAAATGGCAGTGAGATGCAGCTAAAAGCCAAGTAAAAAACTAGTAAACCGACCTAGGGTTAAGATGTTTTTGTAAAACTATCACAGAATATGCTTTTGCACTCTTGATATGTGCAGGTTGAAAGCTTTGTTGAAATGTCCTCTCTGAGTCCACAAGCTCTCAGGTAAAGGTACAAGGAAGATTTATTTGTCATTTTTCTTCAACAAAATTTTCCTGCTGGTTAATAAACTTGTGAAATCACTAGTGTTACGGTTACACTGGACATTTCACAAGAAAAGATTTTCAAGAATGATGCTCAATATCTGTAGATATTACCTCGATAACATTATCAGGTTCCCTACCAGCATTTGGTGTAAATCTGGAACATAGCAAAACTGGCACTTAAACATTTTTCGCTTCCACACTATAGCCTTTTTTTACACCGATTGCGCTAGAGAGCCACTACAGAGTCACTTCTTTACACCAGGAGTCATTAGCATGACGCTTAACACGACAGCAGTGGCCTCTAGTGTGACATATAACATATGCCTCGGCAGAGCTTTATAAAAAATAACGTGACAATAAAACAATTAAATGTCCGTGTTATATGGCAGCTGATCTCATCCTTTGCTCGTAGGGTAGGAGCGTCTGGACCTCATTGATATGACCTAATTGAAATGATAAGCTGTTAATGCTGTTCTTCTGCAACTTTACGGAGCAGATACTTTGAGTTTATAATTGTTGCATCCATCTTCAAGCGTTGATGACACACTTTGCATTTTGCAAATTTGATTTTTTTTTTAATTTGATGAACATACTCAAAAATGAACTAAATGGCTTTAATTTAACAAAAAACAAAACAATTGTGGGGGTGGTGGGCAATTAACGGTTTAATGGTGTATGTCCAAACATCGCACAACATCGCACAACACCAACTACTACAGCAAGTCAAGTCTCAGAGCTGTTTCACCGTGGAAATTGGTAAAAAGTACAGCGCTCTCCAGTTGAATTTTCGAGCCCTTATACCCACTACCTGTTAGTCTGCAACCCTGCTGACGTTCCCCGAGGAAATAACCCACAATGCATTGTCTTGTCATGTCAAAACGGTGATGACAGAGTAAGGAAAACATGTAATGACATTTTTAAAACATACGCATTGTACTTATTAGGACAGTGTAAACAAGAATTCAAGGAGGATTATTGTCACATGCGGCAAACACTACAGTGAAACTAAGTCGCTGTTACCCACCAATTGTGCTGATAAAAACAATTTTGAGTGCAAATATGTCTGCAAAAATGTCTGCGGGGGTTATCTTTTCCCACTGCAGGAAAGTGTGCAGCCTGTTATAAGTTTAGGATGTTGATGCAGGAGGTGTTTGACAAGTTTCTGTGGATATTTTTGATGCTTTTGTCCACTGTGAAAACATTTTGCAGGCACATTTTCAGCGCACAACGTTGACAGTTTGATTCTCAGAAGACCGGGTTTTGGAGTATCCGTTTTAACATGTCGTCTTGTTTTGTAGGACGACAAGAAGTTCTACCAGCTGGAGTTGGTCAACAGAGAGACGGGGTTCAACAAGGTCTTCAATTCCAGTGCCAACGTTGGTGTAATCAACCCTCTTATCAAGGTGAGTGGACTAATGAGCCCTTGTCAGTGTGAGTGGTGTTCAAGTGGAGGAGCATGTGGGTGTTTAGGACATCATCAGGCTGATACTTTGAGCTAAGTGGCCTCCAGACAACAATTTCTCAGACAGTTTTCGATGTCATAAATACTACTGTGTGTGACCACTAGTTTTTTTTTGGTTTTTTTTTGAATGCTCTCCATTGCCATGCTCTAAAATCACACTTCTAGACAAAACATGCACAGGAGTTTTCACAGATTATTACGTCAAAATTCGACATCAGTGAGAAAGTACATGCACACAAGGCACCACGGCAGCTACTGCATGCTGTTTGGCACTTATCCACCTTTTATGTTTTCCAAATGCATTTATTGATCATTATTTAAGAGAATAAAGATGGCTATCATTATTGTTTATTTGTCTGTATTATATTGAAATTGATATACAGCCAAGCTATAACCATGCAGTTAGGGACAAGGACAGCTACTGTACTGTCATTGCACCTTATTCCACTCAAACGTAAGTCATGTACACGTGGTAATATTTGTAATCCTTGTGCTTTATTTTATTCTGTGTTTTCTGGTATGTTCAATTACTTTCATTCTGTTTAATCGTACCTTTAATTGATCTTTCTGTTTAAGCACCAAAGCACAAAATCCCCCCGTTCTTCCTGAAAAACCTGCTGCGTGTGTGAACATTACACGCCGCCTCACATCACGTTTGTCAGGAAAGACTGATCTCTGCACACAAAGCTGCTCATCATCCTTTTCATGTGCACACAGCTGTCATACCTATTGTTTGATCTCCAGAGTCATTCAGAAACAATAATGCTTGATTTCAGCATCATAACATCACTCCTCTGCTTCCTTGCTTCCCTTCCTCCTCCTCCTCCTCATGCTGCTCACTGTGGGGAGATGACATACACATCCCTGGTTCCCTCATTTACACTTCTAAGCTCCCATGTGCAGGGACGTTTCTGACTTTGGCAACTCCTAGTGGTAGTATCAAGAAAGTGTCAGCAGCAGTACACCTCCCTCCCCCCAGCAAATCAGCTTTTTCACAGTTCACAGTTTTTTTTTTACCTTTTTTTTTTTCTTTTTTTTACACCTCGACTTCAACAAATTTAATCTAGTCGTCACTAACGTGTGTTTTTTTTCTCTTTTCTACCATGGCCAAATTGCTTTGTGCTTTTGTGATAAATTGCAGTGTGTATCATGTTGTGCAGATGACCACATTATGACCCAGGACAGCAGTTTTCCAATAACAGCTTAGCAACTGTAACTGGGCGCGTCGGGTCTGTCAAGCCTTTGGAAAATGGATGGATGAAAGTTTGCTACTTGCTGTGTCAAAGTGTCCTTCAACATCAGAGGAAAAAAAATCCCAGATTGCTCTCGACACACAAAGGGAAGCCCACATCTGTAACAATGGGGCCATCTAGCAGCAATCTAACAGCTTCATGAATTACATTAATTCATCAAAGAAAGTTGATTTAATAGGAAAGACCGGCTCATTTAATCCAATGACTTACTTTATTTGAATTCAGGCTTTTTTTTAGGGTGATTATGTCAGGGTTTCCCACACATTTATGTATTTGTGATGGCCCGCCATGATATCAACATCTGGCACCACGTAGATGTTCTATTATCCAAACTGGAGCGTTCATTATGAGTGCTGTTAAAATGTATTTATTGTTTGGTTATTCATTGCACCACACTTTCAGAGCGCAGAATGATTGCCTTTAAAAAAGGGAAGTACATATAACTATTAACTTTAATTTATGTTAACTTCATATCTAAGTATTAGTTTACTCTAAATGTAAATGTATTTGCTTAATTTTGTGAAGTGGTTACAACTTAAAAATGACAAGTGGAATTTCCTCTTTCTTTCTAAGTGTCAGCAACTTTAGTCAACTAAGTTAGTCTGACTTAACTTGATCATGATAAAGAGGATTTTGTCAGTAATAGAAATAGGGAATCTGTTAGTTCTGTTTTCTCAACATGTTTAAGAAAATACAAATATGACTATTTTGCAATAAGCAGAATAAAGATATACTGCACAGAAAAATTGGTTTACTGAAGTTGCTAAAACTTAGAAAGTTTGATTTAATTAAACTTGCAACAATTTCACAAAATTAAGTAAATATATTTTTTTTAAGTAAACTTAACAATAAGGTACAATAAACATAAATTGATAACATAAATTATAAAGTTAACACTTAATTTACTAAGGATTACTGATCAAACATTTAATTTTATTAATATTTTTTCAAAGTACCAATAGTCATTACAACAATATTGTCACATCAGAGAGAATTTGGTAAAAAAAAAAAAAAAAAATGTAACGTAGGAATTTGTCCCCCAGTTCTAGCCTAAATTAAGTGTTTTTGAGGAGATTTAAAAATATCAAGATATAAATTGTGTATCCAGATGTAGCCTAACAATATCGCAATATAATTTTCAGCCTATATCACCCAGCCCTGCTCCGCATTAGTCCCTTGTTTTTACGTCTTTTCTGGCTTAGCCCTCTTTCAATTCTGCAACTCTTTGTGACCTTAGCAACAAATTTTGTACGTCTCCAGCCAAGCAGTGCGCGGAGATAGTTTCAAATTGGTCGTCATGGCTTTCTACTTTCTTCGAACCTGTTTGTCAGTACGTTGTGACATTGAATGTAACATACCAAAGGGGAAAAAAAACACAACAAAAAGGCATACTTGTTTATGGGCAATGGGAAATGAGTCTATCACCTATTTTTAACAGGGTTTTCTAGTGTTCAAAAACAGGCCTATATGCCCCAGCTTTGGTGGAAAAGTGTGTCTGTTTAAAAACAGGCAGTCATACTGTTTGTCAGCCTGCCATGAGTCATAGAGGACAGGGTGAGGAGGGACGGGAGGTGGAGGAGGTAGGACCAGGTGGCTACTTTGTGCTTCCTCACTCCCCCCTCCCCTGCCACTGTTCAGCCCTCTTCCTCTCTCTCCTCTTCCTCAGCATCCTCCTCTTCCTCCTCCTTCTCCTCATCCTCCACATCATCCCATGCCAAGCCTTGCTCTTCCTCATGCTCCTCATCCTCAGGAAGCCCTGGTGCAGCATCAGGGCCTACAAAGCTTTAGGAGGTGAGAACTAATCTGTCTTACTGCCACTGCTGCCCTCAGTTCACTTCACCTGATTCAGGGAGGGAGTTACGTGATGTTTGCTTCCCCCACCGTCTGCATTTCTCACCTCACTTTTAGTCTCCCTCCCTCCCATCCTCACCCCTCTCCCTCAAACCTGAAGGAGCTTATTTTCTTAAAAGGCAGACATTGGCCTTTTGTCAAAAATCAGATGCTTATTATTCAGCTCTGATGTGACGTTCTTCTTTTTTTTTCTCCTCTTCAGGAATGAAAATCTGTAAATGGTTGCAGCCACTTACTAGGCCAGCTATCCATTACATAGACAACAGCTCGATAATGAATAAATCAGACACTGTTTCTTCCTCTTTTCCTCACCAGACAACTGCCACCGCACAAGGAAGCTACCATCCACAGTTTGGTGCACGTGTTAAAAAAAAAGTGGCTTTTCATGCCCACACTGTTGAATGTATCCCCTCAAATTTATGATAATTATTTGAGAGTTTTTTTATTAAATATGTTTGGTCACAATTGGGTTTAAAGGTTAACCTGGGTAATTTTCTGCCTGGACCCTGATTTCCCATGTTTTTCTGTCTAAGTGATAATAGGAATTTGGGTCCAAGTGGGAGAGCTGTAGCCAGCTGTGACAACAGGCTGCAAGGTAACCACTACGGGCAATCGAGCAACGTCACTTTGCATCCACTTAAAGTGCTCATTTCTGCCACTGAGACTCAGATTTTAAATATTAGTGTCTAACAACATTATGGAAAGACTCCCTACAGAGAGAGACCTTTCTGTTTAACAGTAACACAACAGCAGAGCTGCATGCATGAGCAGTGCATGCGTCATGGAACCTGTTGTTTTTTATTTCGACGGCCGTGTTAACAGGTTAGAGCAGCATCATTGCGATATTAAACTTATTTCAGAATTGTTGTTCGCATTAGTCACTTAGACATACAAACATGGAAAAATGGGTTCAGGTTGAAAAATAACAAATTTACCACCTAAAACTGATGCTGTATCATTGTGTGTGGATTTGAAAAGGAAATCTATTCATTTCACAGACTGCTGCAGTCTTACTTCATTAGTTCAGGGTCAACAGAGAAATATAACAAAGATATAATCTCCTTTTGATCCATTATGCTTTAACATCTCATTTCCCCTTTTCGTATCATCAAACTATCACACAATCTCAGACAGAATCTTCTTTGAAACATATTCTCAATCCTCAACGGCTTATAAAAGAAGCCAACCCTGAAACTTTGCTCTTACAAATCAGTCTCTGTGGGACCTCAAACTCCGAGTGAAGGAATGAGTGATTTAAAAGCACTGCAGTAACTTAAAAGTGCAAGACGCAAATGTGAAACCATTAAGATAAAGCTTTTGTGCTTTTGTTCTCGCAGCAAAAAGGCAGTGGACACACAGTGTAAGAGGACATGAAGGAGTGCTGCTCGCTGCAAGCACTGATTAGGAAACACTGGGAGGTCTGCTCGTGGAAAACGCCACACCAGCCGAACCAAAGACTTGGTTTGAAATGTGGATGTTTGTTCAGAAGAGCTGTTTTCAAGGGGAGAAAACACGTTGTTAGTACTGTTTTAGTTTTATTTTGGATTAAGTGGAGTTAAGTTAAGTTTTTCTTACTTTTTAGTTTATTTGAAAGGAACGTGTACGGAGGTACATTGACAGTTGCGTTGTTTGATGTGCTGTACATGTGTATAAAGCTGAGGCTCATTTCCAACTTGATGGGCATGGAGTCTTCGTCCTCTCTCTTTTTTGCTCTGTTTCAATTTCAAACTGAATGTAAACCGTTTTTAAAATGGATGGATGAAAGTTTGCTGGTTGTGGTTTGAGCCCAAGCTCCTGCTCTGCATGTCTCGTGTCCTTTTCTGTCAGGGAAAATAATGTAAGGCTCTGTTTACACCTGGTATTAATGTGTGTCAGCTCTAAGTACAGATATGAATGCACCCAGTGAGTCCTTAATGCGTCTTGAGGTCTGAGCGCTCAGACCACATTTGGAGGTGGTCTGGATAAGGCCACATCATTTCTCCTGGTCAATGTTGAAGGGCCGCTTACTCAACTGATGTCCTCTTTGTAAGCAGAAGTACATGCTCTCTTGCAGAGGGGATATAGTGCATCTATAAGAGTGCATCAGACTTTTTTGGGCGATGCGGTTTGCCTGCAACACTGCAGGAATGAAGCTTTCTGGTATTGGTATTGTCTGGATTTTCCAAGTTCTGATGAAAGAAAGGAGGCATTTAGAGACGCACTTTGATGCCAGGTGTGAACAGACAGACAGAGCTGTCCAGCTTTGTTCAAGACGCATGTTAGTACCAGATGTAAACAGAGCCTGAGTCCCTGTAAGGTCGTGTCCTGTGGACATCACATCGGCCCTCACTTGTTTGGCATCTAATACTCACTGGATCTGCCTGACTGGAATCGCCCACAAGACAATCGTACCCTGCTATTTTCTGTTGGTGCTTAATGAGCTACCATGCTGTATGCTTGCCCACTAAAAATGTGTGCATCTGGCTGCACATACAGTTTGAGCATCTCTCCGTCTCCTCCTCGCATCATTCTAACAGACCTGTTTCTCCTCCCTCCTCCAGCCTTCCTGAGGCAAACGCCGCGACACCATCAAACCCGAGGGCGGCGGAGGCAGGAAAAAGCAAAGACCACCTTGAAAAAGAAGAGGAGCTGTACGCCCAGCACTTCTCTTTCTGACCGGCAAAAAAAAACAGTCAAAAAATGAGGTAATGGGACAGAGAGCTAAAGTTGGACAGCAATCAAACTGTAGGATTTTGTGAAAGTCATTTGGGAGACATTAATATCAGACGTTCACGGCTAATCACAGCGCTCCCATCTATCATGTGCAGTAGTGAGTGTGATTGAAACCCTAGGGCTTCCATACATGGTGAGAATGACGATATAAACACATTAAAATCATCTACAGCTGTGCCAAACACAACATCTGTACGAGCTCTAATGTGGTGAGAGATAAATATAAGCTTTACAGGACTTTTTTGTTTATGAATTTGGATAAACTACGACCCAAAAGTAAACTATAAATATAGAAACGAGGAGGTGTGGAGGTATTGAAGAGACTTGAAGCTTTTTAAGAGACATTTCAATTTCAAGCTGGAGTTTAAGTGTGTGGTTTTCACACAGGGAAGAGATTACAAATAGAGAAAGGGGGTGAAAATGGATGTGTAGCCACAGCATTTCTTTGGATTTACTCCATTTCCCCCCAAATAAATGATAAATGTAGAGGGAAAGTGTTAACTTTCTGATTATCACATCATGGTCCACTGATCAAAATGAACCTTTAAAATCATCAGATTTTGAGGGTGAGGATTATATTAATAGTCTTAGAAAAAAAATATCAGAAATATTTCAGTTTTAAAGGATAATTCCAATATATTACAACTTGGTTGTTGCAGTATTTTTGTATTTTTTACCATCTTTCCTGTCTGTATAAATAGCATTGTGCTCACTGAAGTAATTGCTCAGAAATAGGAACACAGTGACATTGCTCAAAAGAAGTTTGTCCGGCAAGAAACGTAATAAACATAAACAGGAAATGACTATTAAAATAATTAAAAAATGCCAATTTAAAGGCCACTTTTTCAAGTATTTTTTTTTTTCTGCCTAAACCTAACCACATGTTAACTGCAGTTTTGTCAAAACTTTATGTTTCACACTACACAATAAGGAACAATTTCTACTAATTGGTGGTTTGCAGTTTTTACTTTGGTGAATAAATGTTTTGTCTTAAGTGATTGGAAATGATGGACAAAACTGCCAAAATACAATCCAAGTTGTGATAAATGTGAGCTATCCTTTATATAATGAAACGTTCTTGAACCTCAATGACATATTTCCCTCCTAATCTTTATAGCAGAAGCAATTCTACGCTCATACAAAGAGGAATTAGGGGACAGAGTGGTGACACTAGTTACTGTAGATTAAAAGTAATGTTTTCAGCTCTTTTTAGGGTTAGTTTTTCTCTTTTTCTTACATAAACATGTGTCTTACAAGCTTTAATCTGACTGGAAGAGCTTTGAAAGTTCACCCAGGACAAACGGATTTTTGCCTTGATACTCGCCTTTAGTCGTCAATGCTGTGTCCCCACGTGTAAATACACACAATCAAACATGCATTGAGGAAAACGGACGCACCTAACTGTTGATTCTGGTTGTTTTTATGGCCTCTGCAGTATGATGAACTACAGTATACCACAATAACGACACCAGCAAAAAAACACAAAACAAAAAACGACTAACTTTAGCTTGCTGTCCCAGTGCTCAGAGTGTGTACATACAGTTTGTGTTTGAAAGTCATTTTCAAATCTCCGAGCTAGCTGAGGGGCGCTTGATTTACCATTCCAGACACCTCAGGAGGGGAAACATCAAGAGGAAGTGAATCAAGCACTCCTCATATTTTTAATATTCCAGTATTTATAATGTAACAAGCTACTGTTTTTCTACGGTCTGTTTGTGATGCCAGTGGACCAGAGACATAGAGAGAGTTCAGTCAGCGACATGCAGAAGTTGATCGACTCCTTGCAACTTTTTTTTTTTTTTTTTAATGCCAAGGAGTGTTTACTTTCATGAGGAGCTCGGAGTTCATGGCGGTGACTGAAGTCTTTGGCGACATGTCTCTGCCTGTGGGGCAGGCCATAGAGCATGTGAAAACAGAAACACTATCATAATGCTGCTGTCACTCACTTGAAATCCTCATATCTCCGTTTTTTTGGTGTACTGTCTGTTTTTTAACTTGACTTGAAAGTTTACATAGTTCTCGTGCTGCGTAATTTTCATGACCTGAGGGTCCATGAAGTCCATTCAGTAACCTGTACAGTTTCCAAACTGCATGGTCATCGTCAGCCCGAGAGAGGCTGCATTTCTTACTTCTTGATAAGCGGATTGAGAGGCGCGAGGTTTGAGTTTACTTCCTCTCACACTGACACCACCGGGGTCCATTCAATAACACAAACAGTTCAGTTACATTAATCGATGCGTATCTTTCATAACAGAATCAACTGAGGCCTCAACGGTTCAGGAAGTGTTTGTACTGTCATCGTTTGCATTCATGGATCACACATTTATGCACCTTAATAATAAGATCCCGTCCAGTCCCAACACAAAGAATGAAATCTCTGACAAAGTCTCAAAAAATACCCTTATATATATATATATATATTTATATATATATACATACCCTTAAATTATATATATAATACAATAAACTGTTATGTTTTCCTATTTTTTTCATCCGACCCCTGTAAATATTCCACAAATGTACCTTTTAAGTTGTATAAATACTAAAAAATACTCACAAAACATGTTAGTATTATTTATTTATTTTACACTTTAGTCCGTTCATTTTCTTATTTTGGACCCATAATCCAATTTTGTTTTTAAAGGGGACCTATTGTTCTCATTTTCAGGTTTGTATTTGTATTTTGGGCTTTTACTAGAACATGTTTACATGCTTTAATGTTCAAAAAGCACTTTATTTTCCCCAAACTGTGCTGGAACACCCACATTCACCCAGAGCTCTGTCTAAACCCGAAATTCCACCGGCTCCATCAACGGCGCGTTACGGCCACGACGCAGCGTCCGGAGCCGATTGCAGACATCCTTGTCGATGCGTGTGATTCCACCGTTTGCGCCTCAAAGCGTCTCGGCAGCGTCCCAAAATCAGCTTTCAGCTCTGCTCCGCGTAAAATACACGCAGAGTCTATTCTTGCCAGAGACAGACAGCAGCTGCGTCAAGATCAGATCGTACCAGGCAGGAAGTCAAGCAGCAGTGCTTTTGGTGACTTTTCAAAATAAAACGCCTTGCACGGCCTCAAGATCATGTTTTAGGGAACTAAAACTTTACATCAGCAGGAGAGTTAATGGTCCTGCTAACAGCCATGGTACATGAAACACAGACAGTAGATAATAATTGAGAACAGCACTGTGTTTTTAACAAATACACAGTCAAAATATCCTGCAGCCCCATGACGACAAAATCTCTTACTCAGAGCCACATGAGAAGATAGTTTATGTATTCATCTTATCTAACTGTGGGTAAAATTACATTCCAGCATATTTTTTTAATAAAAGCCACTTTTTAGTCAGAGTCAACAAAAAGAAACACTTCCTGAAACCAGGTTGAGACAGAACCTCCAGCAGACATTTCTGTTTGTATCATATGGGAAATACAGTAAAAAAAAAAAAAATCTGATAGTAAACACCTTCGTAGACTCTAATCTACAGCAAACTTCGATCATGGTGCCCTAATACAGAACTCTCCCCTTAAGACATGAAATCAGCATCGTGACATTGAAGCTTTAGTGAAGCTGCGTGTCATTAAAGCTGCTGCAGCATATGAAATAGTTTAACTGTAAATATTAAGCTGTAATAAATAAATACGACGGTATCCTCTCTGGGATCGTAGCCCCAACACTGAACCACAGTTGGTTCTTTCCTCCATGCACACTGTGAAGATTAGATATATTCAAATAACTATGTTAATAGCTTGACATTTTACGCTTAGACATCTGCATGAGACAATGCAGAAGTCTTTAGGTTCTTCTTAGTTTTTTCTTATTAATACATTTTCTCACAATCACATCCAGTTTTACTGCCACTCCTTTTATTTCCCTGCTGATTATTTCACGTTTTTAAAATCTTAACCAAGAAGCACATATCGTGGGGTATGACCTGTCAAACAGTGTTAACGTTTTGAATGTGTTTTACCTTTCAGGCGGCCGTTGGCTTCCAGTAAATCCACAAAAAAATAACTTATGGAGGCTGTTTATTGTCAACATTGTTTTGATACCTTAAAGGATAACTTCTTTGATTTTATTAATTTAATTTTTGTCCACTAAAAGTGGGTTTTTTTGCCACTAAAAGGATAAGGAATGGAAAAGAACCCAACAGAGATAGACCTTTTTGTTTAACCAGACGCAGCCCTGAATCTGCTATCGACAAACATCAGACAACAGAACAAACTTTATTCAGAGTTGACATAAACAAAATAAAACTCAAAAAAAGCCGTCTTGGTTAAACTTATCTCTGTTCCAGCAATCACCATCTCTGGTTTGGATGAAATTAACCCTTGTTTCACAGCGTTAGATGTGACAATATGCTGGCTCTATTCACACTAAACTTACTTTTAATGTAGGTGAAGTCTGGTGGTTTTGTCGATAGCAAATTCAGGGCTGTGTGTCTGGTTAAACAAAAAGGAACTTCCTTCTTAACAAAGATGTCTTCCTCTGCAGGGACGCTTTCCATAATGTTGACACAAAGAATAACAATCTGAGCATGTCGGTGGCAAAACCGAGCACTTTTAGTGGATGTAAATTGACGATGCAAACATGCCTTGAGTGGTTACACTGCAGCCTGTTTTAGAGCTAACAAGCTGCAACGCTGTCGCTCAATATTGGGCCAATCGCCTCCATTGCTTAGACACAAAAACATGGAAAATAGGGTCTAAGTTGAAAAATATTGAACTTACACGCAAACTTTGAAGCAGTGGTTCCCAACTAGTCCAGGAAGATCAAGGTTCAAGGAGTTTAAGGTCCACATATTAGATAAAATACCACATATTCAATTTTATTTTTACATTTTTATAAAATGTAAAAAATTCTGTGAAATTCAAAGTAAAGTGTTTTTTTACACTTGCAGTCCATTCGAAATGGACCTGCAAGCCACTTCTGGACGGCAGCCCACCGGTTAGGAATCACTGCAATAAAGCATGGATTGCAAAACTCAAGTAACTTTAAAATCTCTGGTAATTAACTTGCAATTATGTAAAACACATTCATTCTTGTAAACAGCAGTTGAGAAAACTATCTCATCACGAGGTCCCTTTAGTGGCTGTTCAGGAGCTTTTGATTCTATCACATGATCTTCATCAGCAGATATAATCTGCCCTGTAATTTCAGATGTTCGAATTTCCACTTTTTAGCACTTTTAAGTTGAGAATATTGACTCATATGATTGAAAAGCTCCAGAACAGCTACTACATGGGCCCTGTGGTATGATTGTTTTTTTATGAAAAAATATGCGTATTAGAATGCTGTTATGAAAATAGCAAAAACGAACATTTAATTCTCTCTATTTTTTATTATTATTTTTTTTTTTGGTCTGTTTTTTTCGTAAATGTTACCATTCACATTAGTATTTCTTTCTGCACTGTTTGATTGATTTGATGCATTTGTTTATTAGTCCTTAACCTGACTGGACTGTTGTTTTTAAGGACATTAAACCGTTTCTGGGAGCCTCTTGTGGTCATTAGCATAACTGCAGGCATCACATGACCTTTGTCCATTGTTACCCCGAGGTTCATCAAAGTCTTTTTGAAATGTTGTAACCATAAATGAACTGTTTTCAACACCTGCTAGGCAAAACTTCTGGAGTGTTATTTTTCTTTTTTACCACTGGCATTAGCTGACCATCAGTGAACCATAGAAACGGCAACTTATTAAAACATAAAATGTCTATTTAGTTTTTTTTATGTGACGATATACCAATCAGGGCCTAGTTCATTTCACTTTCAACTCAGTTTTTTCAAAATTGCAGAAAAACTGTAAAGGAAGATTGTGACATCTTTACACTATATGAAATAAATTGAAATTGTAAACGTGTTGCAGTTTGTATTTGAGTTGAAAGTGATTTGATGTCACCCTTGTGACTTATCATTTAATGATGTCTGTCTTGCCATTTTGAAGTAAAAATATATAACAATTATAGCAACAATATTTATTTATATTTATATCATTTCTGTTGTATGTTATGGAACAGTAAAATTATGATTGTGAGATAAAGCCCTCTCTTGTGCTTCTTTTACTGTGTATGCCAGTGCCAATGTATATATATACTTTATTTTTATGCCACTTTTCATACAAGCAAAACTGTAACACAAAGTACAAAGGCACATATATATATAAGTAAAATAAATAAAAACAATACTCAAAGTAGTTGATCAAATATAAATTAAATGAATAAATACATAAATAAATAAATAAAAGGATAACATAACAAATAATTGATAAAAATGTTAAAAATAATAAAATAATATATTATCAAGTAAAACAGACTAAATATATATATATATATATATACTGTATATATACACACACACACACACATAAAAAAAAAATATGAGAAATTAAATTATAAGAAATTATAAGAAAAGGAGGCTGGTTGACAGCCGTGACAGTCAATCCGTGCGCTCGCGTTCAATAGAGCTGCTCACGATTGATCGGATTGGTGTTTGGACCGGAACTTCTCCACCGGATATTGCTCGTGGATGTATTATTGCGAAGAAGATATCGCCACTGCGCAGGTGCGCAGGTGCATCCATGCAGCAGCCTCGCAAGATGGCAACGCGCATTACCCGGATATTTGGATCTCACTCCAGCATCGCGGGGTAAGTTTACTTCATCATAATACATCTGTGGGGTAAACGGGGGCGCGTGTCCATCTTTTTTTAAAAGTCTTAACAGTTACATTAACTCGTGAGCTAGTTATCTACCATTATCTTAACCATGACGCAGCACCGCATCAAGCACGCTCATATCAGTGCTACTGAAATGACTGAAAACAGTTTCAAATTGTCCGAAATATACTAGTTTTCCAATTGCAGAGGAAAAGTTTTCACCACAGTATAACGTTATAGCTTCAGATACATCAGTAATACATCTAAAAATAATAATAATAATAATACTGCTCTGTTTTAACCACAACAATTAAAACCGAAAGTGTTGGATTTTTTTGGAAAATGGGAAAATACAATTTTTTTTTTTTTTCAAACTTTATTAACAACAATTAATGAAATACAGAGTTAGTGCAATTAACGGCTTAAAGGTTACATTAACAGGGAAAATACAAATTCTGGCGTTACGTAGCATGCTCGTGACATGCGTGACATACTGACATGCGCAGTAGGCGGGGTCAGTGTCAATTACTGGCCAGTTTACATTTGTCCCATAAAAAACATCTGGATATAAATGTATAACATTGAAATTGATCTAAAAGGAGATATATTGGTCATCCAAAGACCCTTAGCTAGATAAAATAAATGTCAGGATGCTCTGTGATTGGATCCCTTCAATTAAGCTCAAATTTAATTAACCAATCATATTCCATTTTTAAAATGTCAAGGTGTCAACATAACAAACAGCTGCTAAAAACCTGATGGGACTGTGGCTAGCTTTTTGGCAATATTGTTTCTATGACTCGACTATAACTATATTTAAGTGAATTGGTAAAGAAAGGAAGATATTTGTTCGGCTGGAGAACTGTTTGAAAGCTTTTTGTGGACTTTTGATCATCTTTTCTTCCACCAATGAAACCTGGGGATTAAATTTTAATTCATTAGCATCAAGCTTAGATGTTCATTTTTAAGCATAAGTGTGTTTTTTGTACATAATGATTGAATATACTGTAGCAGCTTTAAAGATGTCCAACAACAAGGAAACATTTTTTTTCTATTTCATATTCATATTTTTAGAAGCTCGGTTTTCTTCTTTTTGCGATATCTAAATCCTGTAATTAATTGTACTAACCATTAGTTATCTATATGATGTATTAGCTTTAGAGTGGCCAAAATATCCCTTTGAAGCTGTTTTTGGTGTATATTAAAAGTTAAAACAATTTTTTTAGAAATTTAAAATAAGGATGTGTTACAAATTAAAAAAAAAAAAAGAAAGAGAAAGTTTCCACACTTGCAGGAGAAACTGTTTTATAATTTTATTGACATGCAATTCTTCTGTGCTCCATAGATTAAAAGTCAGGTGGTACAATTTTACAAACATTTATAGACAAACAAAAGTGCATTTTTTCCAATTATTTCTAATCCCAAATGTACATGTGATTTCTATTTTTACATTCTCAACCATGGAAAAAATAGTGCACATAAATTAAATGTAGCCAATTTGTCAAAATTGTGATTTCTTTGTAATAATATATATTTAAAAAATTGTGGGCTTTATGAAGCACTTCAGATTTGGAAATCTGACTTTACAGTTTCTGTACACAGTTGCTGCCACAATCAGAAACAGAACAAACAGAAACAGAACTTTAATGGCAAAAACAGAAAAAGTCATGAAGTGAAATCACACCATGCAAAAAGAAGTCTTTTTTACAGCTGACAAACTGCATGTATTGTATATTTCAGGCTTACAGTATGTCCAAGGTTGTGTGTGGTGTGTGTGTGTAGTGTTTTAAAAAACTGACTTGCGCACTTGAAGCCGAAGCAAAGCGGCCCGTATTTTACATAGTGAATTATAGAAGTGAAATGTTCATGTAGTCCATCAGAAACGCTTGCAGGGAAACTGCGTTACAGACCTACAGTACTTAGACTGGTCTCCAAGTTTTATAACAAGTGTTATATTTCTAAATGTCAAACAAGAATAGGTCACACTGAGTGTAATATCAGACATGCACGATTCTACCACGTCAGTCATACTGATGATAGAGAGACGTCACGCTCTGCGTCTTCACTGAATGGACAGGTTCCTCAGCCTGTCACACTCAGCCACAGCGTTTGCTCCTTTGCTATCCCGCTTTCTTTTTGTCAAATTTGGATTTCAGACTGCCAAAATGGCTGCAGTGCAGTGTCAAAATACAGAAACTTGATGTCACAGATACTATTCTGGTGTCTCTGGCAGCCGCAGACGAAGGAGGAAATAAAAATGCTAATGGAAAAAAATATATATTTCCAGTTTATGTTTCTCTTGATGGTGTTTGGGGGGGCTGCAGAAAGCAACATGGCTCATGGGAAACAGAAATTAAACAACAGTGATGTCTTGATATTTCAGTATTAAACACATTGCACCTATTATGACTTAAGCAGGAGACATTTTGGAGACAGTGTGTCTTGAATGGAGGACCTCCTCTGTGAATCAGCAGGTTGTTAAGCGGGAGGCAGATATTCATACATACATACGGTATATCAGTGAAGGTTAAACCGTCGGTGTCGGGTCACTTTTGATCATTCCCTTGAGAAACATAAGCAGGGACGCTGATCTCTGATCAGCTCTGACAGAAAACATTCGAGAGTTTTGCCGATATTGTTTGCACGTGGATTCATGTGACCTCCGTGATCTTCGTCATCGCTGTCAAACAGGGTTAGGCTTATATACGGGCGGAGGTGGAATGTAACTAAGTACATTTACTCAAGTGCTGTACCTAAGTATGAATTTATAGAAATGCTACTCTATACCGCTCTCTACTTCATTTCAGAGGGAAATATTGTACTTTTTACTTCACTGCATTTTTCTGATTGCTTTAGTTGCTGTACAAATTGAGATTTATACATCAAATCAAAAGGAGAGTTTATAAAATATGATGTTTTGTTATTAATTAAATTACTTAACAAGAAATGCAACTGCAAAGATTAGTTGATTTTTCAATCCATCCATTCACAAAAAAATCTCAATTTTTTTGATAAACATTCTAGTCTGTTTCTTTTTTTTTATCTTGATTTTGATGATTTATGAATCTTTTTCTTATAGTTTTAAGTTTGGGGGTATTTTTTTAAATTTATTTTTAATAATTTTGATTTTTTTCTATTAATTGAATAATCCAACAGGTACTTGAGTACCATTTTTAAAGTGGGAGTTTTACTTGTAACAGTATTTTCACACGGTGGTATTAGTACATTTACTTAAGTACAGGATCTAAACACTTCTTCAGCCACTGTTTATAGGGATGGTATTATTGTTTAAGAAATTTGGGTCTGCATCAGTGAAGCCCATATCTAAGCCAAACCCGTGTCCATAGCACGGCCACGCCAAACTCTCTGTGTGCGTCTGCGCCGTCCTCAGCTGCTCAGCAACACGATGATGTAGATGAGCAGCAGGCAGATGAGGATGAGGGTGAAGTTGACGAACAGCTCCTGCAGGTTCCTCTTGGCCTGTGGATTCACCTCGATCTGAGACGCTCGGCGGATGGCCGACTTGGTCATGTGCTGAACGCGCTCCATGGAGGCCGGTTAGATCTTGATGCTGGAGATTGTGAGAGGAGAGAGTTCGTTCAGGCTGCTGCGCCTGAGGGAAGCCGGACTGAGCTGGTCAGGCTGGTTTGAGGACGTGAAATCAGGGAATCGAGCTGCGGCTGGTTGTCTAGAGATGAGCTCAGGTCAGCTGTTTGAGGCAGCGTGGCCTGAAGTGCTTCAGTCCTGGTTACACAACCGAAAACAGGGGCCTCGTCTCTGTCTTCTCTCTGCTGCTGGAAAAAGACACACGTTTAAAAAGGTTGTTAAAGGGACACAGTCGTTCACTGCTGAGTCTCACTTTGCCTCGGTACTTTGTACAGCACCCTCCTCTACGTGATTGAGATCCCGCGTGACCTTTCTGTATCGCAGCACACGGTGTGATGATAAGAGAGCGACTGAGAGGCGCCGGCTGAGGTCCGATGACGTGTTAATCCAGACTCTCGTACGAGTAGCAGCAACACAATGTGGCTGACAAGGTGTGCATTCACATGGTGCAATAAAAAAGCATGGACTACTAAAACGCATGATGTCAGAAACTTTAAATAAAGATATTTACCCTTTAAACGAACCACATTTTCACCCATTGATTCTCATTCAAGTAGGTCTACTATCTGAAGGCAACAACGGTGATTATGTTCCTTCATTTTAGCAGGTGCAGGGGACCCATTATGCTTTTACTTATCGTCTGTCATATATATTTATGATGTTACAATGCTGTGTGTTCATTTTAAATGTTGTCATTAAAAACCTCGAAGATGTTGTGAATAATCTGTTTCCAATACTTTTTTCTGCTCTCCAGAAAAGCTGACGTCATCTCCCGACGGATCTCTTTATATGGTCATCCACGAACGCTGCTGTAAGTGTTTACATAACATTCACTGCTACATGTTAACATCAGGGGAACATGTTATCTCGGTTATTAATTTATCCATGATTTCGGCTTCTACATCTAATAGTGGAACATTTCCAATAGTGAAGATTTCAGTGAACAAGTGCCGCTATAATACAATGATTGAATGAATGCTTTTATTTTAGTATCATGCCACCTGGTGGCCCATCCCTCATGGGACCAATAACACCTCTGCACACAATTAGCAATAGCAATAATAATAATAATAATCATAATCATAATAATTAATAATAATAAAAGGTAAAAAAAATGAAATTATAAAATGATAAAATAAATAAATACGTACAAAATTAAAATAATGATAATAATAATAATAAATACATACATACATACAATAAATACTAAATACATTGGCAAAAAAAAAGAATAAATAAAATAAAGGATAAATACCTAAATACACATCCTTCACCTGCTGAAACAATGCTTCCTTCCTCATGTCCCAGGCTTTTTCCAAATAAGTTACTACATTAAAGTCATTTCCAGGCTGCAATGACGGCACAGTAACGAGATGCAGAGGACAAATTAGAGCAGCCTGTTCTTATGAACTGTCCTCGCCTACCGCATGATATCGATGCCAAAGGCAACTGTTAAACTAAAGGTCAGTGTCATTTTAATGTAGCTTGTGTAGGTACAGGCCTCGTGCATTGACATCACTCATGTAACGCATTTGCATCGTGTAACTTTACATTACGCTCCGTTGTGTTGCATGATGTTGCATTTCATGGTATTTCTTTAAGCCAAAATCTGATCTTTTTTCTAAACCTAACCAAGTAGTTTTGTTGCCTAAATCTATCCGATCACAATATTAACCACATGTTACATGTGTTTTAGGTGTTTGTCACAGATGCACCAAAGAGTGTCCTGTGCTCCCCTATGAAATGCTAAAGGGTGTGACAATTCATCAAAAATGTGTTGACTTCAGAATGAGAACGGGTTGGTCTGAGCAGACTGGGTTTTTTCGGGATTGGGATTAACGAGACAGGCACTAAAACAGAGCTTTTCAGACAGAGGATGAATACAGTTATAGCAGCACAGACAGTATGAGGAAAAGAAAGTTTTTTTGACCATTAAAGTATGTAAGCATTTTCTAATAGAAACCCAAAATATAAATATGAACCTGAAAATGAGCATAATAGGAGGACTGTTTTTAAAAAGTTGGGTGGTCACTCTTAAACCATTTGCCCTCATAAAAGTCTGATGTGCTCTTCTCCGTGTCGAATGAATGAAAGTAGACAGAAAGCATGTGAGCAGAAATAACAAACGTGCAGCTGCATGCACTCCACTGTCGGCTAAATCCCTTTTGTCATCTGATCGGGGACTTTCCTGTGATCAAAGTCACCGTGACAAGGTGACCGTGCTTTTGCATTAGTGGCTTCCACATACAGTGAGCGTCTTACCGCTTGGACATTGGCAAGTTTTTCGCTATGTTTAACGAGATTAAAAGTCCTGCTGGTGGTCCCTGCAGAGTGCATTATTTTCTGGCATTACAAAAGAGGAGAGCAACATGCAGACAGATTCTTGGAGCCTTGTTATTAGAGATGTCTGGTGCTCAAGTGGTTATCTGTGCATTAGATATCCTGTTTTTCCTGAGGATGGCACTAAAGGAAAGTGTCCATTTTGGATGCTTTCACTGTGATTGTAATAATAAAACTGCACTTTCGTCTATTTACTTCGCTCTTTTCCATTACTTTGCTGCAGTGTGGGATCACTACATATAACAGGAGTCATTTTAGCTATTTGATGCCTTCCACAGACTTTTCAACACATCTATTTTTACCATTTCACTTTTGTTTCTTCCACTCTTAATCTGCTTCTGAGTCACCCATTATCACTTGACGTGTTAACACGTTGACACACACACTCACACTCACACACACATTTCCTCATACCCCATGGGATAACTGTCAGTCTGCTTTGAGACCTCCAACTTTTAACCTGACTGAAGTGTCTGCTCTGACAGCAGCAAAAGGTTTTTTGGGGTTTGATTTCTGAGCCCTGAAGACTTAAACAGCCTCTGTGCATGTACTGTACAATACGGCTCAGTCAAGTTTGAATCAAATAAGTACAAAAAGAAAACAATTACTGGTAAAATTATTGATCGATTAATTGTTATCTTAAAAAAAACAACATAAAAACGTTGCTTATTTCAAACAATATCAAATGTGTTTTTTCCTCAATCAAAGCTCACAGCATGATATTGCATATACTTTCACAGCATTACATAGCCTATCGATAGATTCATTTTTGCATGTTCGATTACATTTCAATTAACTGTTATCATCCCTAATTTAATCAGAAACAGGTGAAACATTCATGGTGTTTGATGTGGTCTAGGTGGAAGAAAAAACAGTGTTATCTGACATTTTAATGAGAAAATAGTTTCAAAAATAGGGAAAAAGTACCACTTCAGTATCAGACTCAGCTGAAGTGGAGCAATCAAATTATATGTAAAAAGCATCCGCGTACTCATAACGTATTTAGGCCCTGTCATTTTTGTTGTTTATTAGAATCTGTTCATGAGTTTGTCCATGTTTTGAAGAATCTTTTTTTGTGTTTTTTTCAAACGTTTAAAAAAATATTCTGTCCACAAAACCTATGTTTTACAAAAATAAGTCCATCTAAGGTAGAGTGAAAAAATGACCCAGCACACTCGCAGGCGTTAGCTGTCATCAGCTGTCTCCAGCTGTCTGCTGCTCTTGTCACAGATAAAATGTACAGACTAGTGTTACCTTTTTTAAAACACCTACTGGACCTTTAACCGCAGAGGCTGAGTGGAGCAAAATCAATGGATGACACTGCACTCGACTGTCTCAGCTGTGGTCTGATTACACGAGGAGATGATGTCATTGTTTCCTAAATGCTCCGTCTCCACCTGAGAGAGAGTTCCTACATGAAACTGCTCACGACCAGGTCCGTGGATTATTTTGAATAACCGGGTCATGATTTCTGGAAAAATACATTGCTGTTGAGTTTTTCAGATTTTTTTTTTTTTTTTTTGAGCATTTTATTGGAGAGAAGGCAGAAATTTACAGCAAAACAATCTGGACTCATAAATAGCAGTATACGTTAGAGGGAAAATATGTATTTTGGAGTGCTCTGTCCCTTTAGGGATCTTTTCCCCAGCCCCTAGCTGTGGTAGCTTAACCCTTTGAAACCTGGGCAAATTGGCTTGATTTCATTTAAAAGCATGGTTAGAGGGCATTGAGCGACTTAAGAATAAATAACCAAGAAATTAGTTAAGATAAGACAATTACCTGAAAAACAGCAAAAAAAAATAAAATAAACAAACTTAAAAAAACCCCATAAAACCACAAACACAAATAAAACAAATAAAATTTACATAAAAACATTTAAAAAATGACCTAAAAAAACTGCTTAAAATTCCAACAATTCTGTAATATAACTTTAAATCTATTATTATGATAATTATATTTTTTCCTTAGCTTTTTTAAAAATAATTTTAAAAGTTGCTCAGGGTTCAAAAGATTACTTCTATTTACTTATATATATATATATATATATATATATATATATATATATATATATATATATATATATATATACACGTGTGTGTTTACTTTACTTAAGACTGCTGTAGATTGCTGCACTTAATACTGTTGAAAGGCATCTGAATGCAGCACACCAAAAGGGATGTCTATCCAGGTTGCAAAGGGTTATACAAATGACAAAAATCTTCATATCCCTAGTGCCATATGAGAGCAGCCTTTAAATCCTGAGCCTCCTCCTGACAACAGCTCATAATGGACCTAAAACAATAACTATCTGTAATCACTGTAAACACTGTGAGGCCCTGAATCACTCAACACAACAGGTCATATGTGGAGCTTTCATCAACTGCTCCCACTCAGTGAGACGTTACCCTACGACCTTTGACACCGCGGGTTACATCGTGATCGTTCTGCGTGTGGGTCTCTCCAGCTCATTGCAGTGTGAGTGACTGGTGCTCAGCGTTACCCTCCGCCCGTCTGTACACATCAGCCCACATCATTATGTGCTGAGTGCCGACTGTCAAACATTTCACGGGAGATGACGGGCCGCCGTTCTTCTCTGTGACTAGTGTGCAAGTAATCCTCATTTCCACAAAAGAGAATGGAGTGAAAAAGTTAGATGTTGACAGTAAATACACCCACAGCTGTCGCTCTGTCAGAGGCTCGCACTGATGCGATGATATCTGTTTTATCATCGACATAAAAGCATGCAGCCGGACAAGATGCAGCAACTAGGGGAGCTGGGTATGCTGGTGAGAGGTAGCAGCCCTAATTTCCTGCTGGTGCTTTAATAAAAAATTTTTAAAAAGCTGCAAAAACTTTACTGAGGTTAAAGCCGAGGTCCTTACTCTTATCTCTGCTTTTTTCTTGTGATCTTTATTTTTAGACAGTTATTCCTGTTAAAGCACAGATGACTCTTGTTCTGTTGAAAGGACCGTGTTGTACTTTCATAAACACAATCAGCTGTTGTTAGCCGCTGTTGCCAAATACCTCCAGGCTGACGAACACAGGGGGTGTGATGTGTCGACGTGTAGTAACATCTGAGAGTTACCGCTGTCAAATTAAAATTAAAGACTGGATATTGTGTTGCATTTGGAGAAGTGTGAGTGTGTGAGGTCTTTTAAGATGCCGGTCATTCCACGGGTGTGAGTTTTATCAGTGTGTGTCAGCACCGGTAGCTGTTGTCTTGAGCAACAGATACATTCACTTGCATTCCCACAACTCCCATACATGAGGTGATGCTTACGTATAAACGCCTAGGACAGTTTCCTCTCGTGCCTCTCCAGTAAGAATTCAATTCAAAATGAAACTATTTTTGTAAATAAAAAAGCTGCAGTATCTTTTGCAACTTGTGGCACATCATGTTAGAAAATAGTCACCAGTGTAAAAAGAGTGTGACAGCTATCGAGCAGTAAAATGTAGGTTAGACGGATTGATGCTGATCTGTTTTCTAAAGTGGAGCAAGGTCAGTGTCACCCACTTGATGATATATTCAATGTCTAAATTTAGGTGTGGGTAGCAGAGCTGGGCAACAAATTAACATATATCGATATAAGAAAAGGTATCACAAGTGTTGTTTTTTCACTGGTTTTAAAGGTTGAATTTCAGTAAAGTGATTTAATTTTTTGAACTCACTATACTTTTCTAGTAGTTCTGTTATTTGTCTTTGCCCAGTTATTCACTGTATCCTCATTACTGAAGAACATTTATCAGAAAGCCAGTTTGTTTGTGGCGGTACCAATAGTTAACCCTGCAATATCACCACAATATTGATATTAAGGTGTTTGACCCAGAATATTTTGATTTTGATTTTCTTCGAATCTCCCTGCCCATAGTCAGAAATTTGCCGAGAGATATATTTATGTGACTTTGTTCTAAAATGAAACTATAGGATCAGTGCAATCTACTGCACTGTTGTATTTTAATTAGTATTATTCACCAACAACAAACATCAGTAAACAAGCAGTTTAGCTACTTTTAAATAACTAATGAATATTTAGCAAAGTTTTGTTCTTTTGTACACTTGTTGAAATACTTATCATTTTTCTCTTTATTGACTTGTATTTGGGCTGCAGTGATTGATTGACTGATTAGTCGTCAACTATCAAATTACACCAATGGATTGATCTGTAATTTTAGGAGAAAATAAAAAGTATAAAGTCTGTAAACCAGCTTCTTAAATGTGAATATTTCCTGCTTTCTTTACTCTGCTATCACAGTACGCTAAATGTCTTTGACGTTTGGTGAAGTCATCTGGAGCTTTGTAAAACACCAAAGCCATTTTCTGACTTTTTTAGACCAGACAACTAATCAATTAATCGAGAAAATAATCAACAATTAAAATAATCTTTAGTTGAAGCCCTAGGTTGTATTTGCCACATACTGGACAACAAGTGTCACTGCTCACTTTCTTTGTTTTTGGTTGTTTAAAAAAAAAAAATCATAACTAGGTTCAAAACCTCCATCAGAGGTCATTAAAGCAAAGTGTAAAAGTAAACCGATATCTGTTTCTAGGATAGAAAAGTCTCTGAAACACATCCAGATTGCTATTGGACCATAACATTTAAACATTAAATCCAAAATGATGCTCCTAATAAAACAGTTTTCCCATTTTAGCCTTCAGTGTAGCCAGTTTTACCATCAATATCCATAAAGCAAGCTGTCTTATCAGAGCAGATTGATCTGAAGAGGCCAGTATCAATTGTTAGCATGTACTAGTGTAACCTTAAACTATGAAATCGATGTCTAAATTAAGAAGATCTGGCTCCGCAGAGCTCCAAAATCAAATCATGTGCTTTGGATGGGAATGTTAGAAGTGCAGATGAGTGTTTATCCCTCTGGGAGGTTCAGTCCAGTTTCCATTCCCCCTCCTGCCCCTCGGTTCAGTGCTGTGTTTACTGTATGTGAACAATGCCTTTTTTATAACAAGCAGTGATTCATACAGTTTTCCTCTGTATCTTAATGCAAAACACAGCGTACTGTTTCCCTCACAGGAAGCTCAGTGGTGTCTCAGTGTGCTCATTAAACAGCTAGTTAAGGAAAACTTAAACTTCAGCTTTAGAGTTGCATAAAAAGCTGCTTCATGGTCATTTAATCCACCAGAAATAACAATACTTAATGTATTTTAAAGACTGTTCTATTCTTGTGATTATTTCTAGTCATTATTATCTTTCTTACATCATCTATTATCACCATTATCTTCATGTCTGTTGTTATAAAATACAATCAGAGTTTAACAATAGCTGTGTCTTTAGAGGATGCTGCTTCTTACCTTTCAGATGAGAGCAGAGCTGGTTGGAGTTTGAGAGAGAAATGTCAGATATGCGACGCTCTACAAGGCTGTAAACACACTGAGAGAGAGAGAGGAGAGAGAGTGAGGGGGAGAGAGAGGCAGGACATCCAATAAAAGATTTTAGGAGACTGGGGAAACCAAGGTCGCACCATGTCTATTGAATTATACATGCAGCTGCCAGCATCTACCAGCTCAGTCTAGTTTGTTCAAGAATTTGGGTTTAAGTCCTAAAACCTGTAGGTTGTGAAACCATGACTTACATTATGACAAGGTAAAGACCATTAATTATCTGAATCTGTTAACTTTTTTTCCAAAATGATATTGGATTTGTGTCTGTATTAAAGTGGAAAACGTTTTGTCATATTTGCTGAAACTGTCACTATATCCAGACAGTAGTATATGAGACAGATCATCTGTGAAAAAAAAAATCATGTTCCTCCACCTCCTGCTAATGCATCTGTTGGCATTTGTGAGAATGAATGAAAACAGTTTGATTGAGCTGTCAATCACGTCAATCACTGCTGGTGAACTGTGAAACTAGGCAGCGCTGATCAAATGAATTAAGATTTTGTGATCACATTGTCCATTTCTTGCCTCAGATGGTTTCAGAGACATATTTTATTTTACTGTTCAGCTGTAAAATTAGAAGATTTGTGACCCAGCCGCTATGTTGAAAACAGTCCAGTCAAAAACTTAGCACCGCCCAACAACCGTAACAAACTTTCTAAACGTCTCCTCTGATCTGTTTTCTTTTTCTTTTCCAGCAGCCCCGATGGATTCCTGCAAATGCCAGCAGACGCATTACCAGGAGGTGGCAGGTAAACATAATTTCTTCACAGACCATCTGTCTCATGCACTACTGTCAGGGTTTTGGCCACTAGGATTAGAATTTTGGCCTCATTGCCAAAGGTGGAGTTGCAGATCATGTGACCAAGAAACTTAATTTCGTGCACATCTACAGAGGGCTGACGTGATGTAATAAAGCATCAATAAAAATTACGTAAATCAGTAAAAACCCAGCATTGCAACACAGACACAAATTCTGATGCATTGTGACCATATAGGAAGAAATAGAGGGATTTCTTATCCTGTGCCCCTCCACCTCTTCGCACTTCCTTTGCCTCTGACGGTGAGCATCCTCCGTGTGATGGATGGGTCTCCATGTTTAGATTCCAGAGCTAGCTTGCACTTTGGCCAGCAATAAAACATCATGGTTGGGCTACTCTATTGTCTTCATTATCCTGGCAGCCTGAAAGACACTTGGCACAAGTGTGGTGCCGATGAACAGCTGACGGCGCCTCTAAATATACAGTTTGGCCATGACCAGAGCAGTTAAGAGCCTGGGAATTGATCCTGTGGGATCCTGATATTGTTGAAGCAGCAATGACAAAATTATGTCCCGAATAGCCTCATTATCTAAATTTGTCTTTTGTCATATGAAGTACTGTAGCATTAATTCACCCGTGTAACAACATCCAGAAATATTTTATTTTTACTACTAAATCAGAAAAATCGATTTATTTGCTTGTTAACTCGAGCACAGGAACACCAGAGAGTTTATTGTGTCACAGTGACCTTCATAAAAAGCAGTCAGCTTCTCCCCTCTGCTCATTTTCAAGATCAAAATTTCAAGTAATCCCACTAACCATCAACACAAATGTAACATCTGAAATATGATTATTAACATTATTAAAAGCTGATCTTGCCAACTGATAGGTTAAAACATATTTTGGGGCTGAGCAACTAATTTTGGGTCTTGGTAAAGTATTTGTGTGAATAACTGGACAGCATCCCCCACTTGGGAGAAATCAAAAGAGACAGGCGCTTCAAAAAAACGTCCGGAAAAAGTAAAAATAACCCCCCTGCCGTGGCCCAGAAAGCTTTGCATCTGCCTTAAAAGGAGAATCTGCATGTAAACAGGCTGTGTGTCATGTACTGGGCAGTCAGCTTTGTTGTTACTGATACGCACTGCTCTGCTGCGGGATACACGCTTCAGATAGTCTCAGAACAAACACATACAGTACAGTACATCTATCACTTTGTTTTATGAAAACTGCATTTTTATAAAGATGAGATGAAGCAGTGATCCTCCCTTTGGGACAGCCGGGAGAGGAGAAACAAAAGTATTAAACAAAACAGACCACCGTTTTCAAAAGCATATGAAGTGTATCAAATCAGTCATATGTACTGAGATGAAGAAAACCTATGTTACATATGTTATATATAGAATACAAAAACACAGAAAAAAGGAAGAACTACACATTAAAACCTTCCAAATTGAATAAAATGCCATAATCAAATAGAGATGCTTTATTTGCTTTATGACATTTTAGGATCCATTCCTCTGGATGCTATTATTGCCAGTTTCTCATTAGGTTCTTATTTTTAAGTATTCCCTGGAAATGTGCCTGTGGTTATATTTTCTGTTATTTACAGAGAAAGCAGAGATCTGAAGGCATGTTTCTTTAGTTGTAGTCTAAAAGTTTGTTTTTCAGGAACTAACTTTGGCCTTTATAATAAAAATAGCAGTAATAGGTATTGTCACAGAGGGTTAAAGGTTGTCTTTGGAAATGAAACATTGATGTAATGACATAAGACATGCAGTGCAGGATCAAGAAATGTTCTGGTTCAAGAAAATGTTGATCTGAAAGGTCATCTGTCTCCAAAGGGATAAAGATTTTAGGTTTTTTAAGCCTTTTCCACTGCACAAAAAACCTGGTAACACCTGCTAACATCTGCTAGCGCCTGGCTTTTTAATGGCAGGCCGCCACAAATAACTGAACGTGTAGGAAACCCTGGTTTAAACAGCCTCACAGAGCTGCTAGCATGGCTGTAGACTCTAAATGTAGATAAAAACAGAAAATCTTTATGCATTTAAGATCTCGGTCAAACTAGTCTTTTGATTGAAGAGGTCAGTTCACAGAAAACATGTAAGATCTCCAGTGTTGTCCCGGGGGGAAAAAATCATAGATGTTTAATTGTTAGACTGATTCCCAGTGCAATTAAAACTTACAGGTATTTGAACTGTAGGAGACAGAGTTATTATTGTCGGGGGAAACTGTTGTACAGTGTCATGTATTAGAGCAGAAGCTGGAATGTGAAACAGAAAACCTGAAAATGAGAGCATTACTATGAATGAAACTTCTCTGAAAGATTAAAAAAAAAAAAAAAAGAATTACGCAGGCTTGACTATATGATGATCCATTTTATCATCATCCTCGTTTCTCCGTCTTCAGAAACACTGCTTTCATCTCCAGCTGAAAAATAATTATTTAAAAAAATGTTCCAGCAGAAAACAGCTGTGTTTTTTTTCTTTTCTCGTCCCAGGAGAGGTTCGGCTCTGCAGCCTTACATGGTGAAATGCCAGACTGCTCTGACCTAAGACTAGAAAGAGAGGAAGATGCAGAGCGAGAGAAACAACTTGACTGATACAGAAAGCCACGGCAGGCCAGAGAAAACAGACAACGCCTCCGCTGCCAGTCAGAAGAGAAGGAGATATGTGGTCTCCTGACCAGAGAGGTTAGTGCAGAACACATACATGAAAATCACAAACATGTACTTTCAAGTCACTTTTTTTTCTTTCTTTTTTTCACATGTGACATTTCTGACTATGCTTGCCACATTCTCATAAAACTTGTATTAGATGTTCACAGACACCAGAGGATTATTCTTGATTATGTTGTGGGTGATAAATCAAATATACTCTGTCTATCGCGGCTTGCTTCAAATGAGATATATAAAATGACATCATCGCAAACATTGAGCGTACATTGTCACATCATTACTTCAAAGGTCCGGTGTTTAGGGTTTAGGTGTATCTTTTGGCAGAGATGTTAATATTCATGACTATATTTTCATTTGTTTATAACTGCCTAAAAAATAGGAATCTTTCTGTTTTTGTTGCCATTTTTATCTACAAAGTGTGTCCTCTTCCACAGAGGCTGCAATATTTTTCTACAGTAGCCCACAAGCGACAAACCAATCACTGCCTCTAGATAGGGCCATTTGTATTTCTGCATTTTCAGCCACAGCAACACTTTCAGCCTGAAACATGCTGGAACCTTGCAAAATAAAAGAAAGCATCATGGCCTCTGTTTTGATTTATTTAATTGTAATAATCATTTATTTGACTTTATTACAACTGTAGTTCATTGATGTGATTATAAAGCCATATCGCGTCACCACAGGACCACCTGACCTTTTCTCCAGCAGCATATACAGGCCAAATTTAGAATCTGATAAAATAGAAAGTTTTCAGGAGAAAGCACAGAGCCTGAAGCCACTGCTTTTTCCGCTCTAATATTAAGATTAAAATTGAAGTCACCTCCCTCAGTGTTGCCATGTTTTGGTATGTTTACACTGTGCAGAATCAAGTTTACTCAAATGACTTCTATTTCCATCATATGAGAGAGAAGGCCGACATCATCATGGCCGATATCTCCAGGACTCCACAGTTCACACTAAAACTATCTAGATTGATAAATAGCACTACAGATAAGAGAAAAAAATATGAATTTATGATTTGTGGGTGAGCTGTCTCCTCACAATGATATGCTGCACATTATACAATACTCCTGTGCGACTCGCAAGAGCAACATTTTTCATATTCAAGGCTTTACATTGTTTAATAAAACCTGTTCTACGCTGCCTGAAGGAACCCTTTAACCTACCTGCGTTTCCAAATTAGATTTTTCTAAATTTAATCTTTGTGAAATCCTATTCGCAAACACTTTAATGTCATTAGAGTGAGTTTCAGAGGAGAAGTGTTGTGTCTTGGGTTATGCTTCAAAAGCCCATATCAGATAAACCCTGCTCTTAGACAGAGGCCTCTGGGGAAAAGCTAGTTGTAGGCTCCTCCACATAGCTGGCTATATCTGGAGAACAGAGAGAGGAAAAGAGGGAAGAGAGAATGTGTGTGAAGCTGCCAACAGCAGCAGTAAGTCCTCCAGAGTAAACACAGCTGATGGGGTAAACCCTCCCTCTATCCCGCTTCACCCCTAAAATGCCCTTTCTCTCCCTCTCTCTTATCATCTATCTCTTTGCCTCTGCTTCTTTCTCATGTGCTGCAAGCAATATACGATAACTACATCAACAAAACGACAAGGAGGGTTTTAAAAGTGTAATGGATGCCACGGTTATTAGCTGTAATGGAGTCAGTTAATACCTAATATTAGTTTCAGTAACAGCTCTGTGCAGGATAAAAGCAGAGGAAGGACAGGGCCTTTGTAATTGAATATTTCCTTAACACTTCCTTCTGTAAAGTCACAGCTGACACAGTGGCAAACATTCCTGCTTAATTTGTAATATACTGTAGTTATGTGCAGCCAAGTGTTTGTAACACGAGGAGGCATTGTTTACTTGCTTGCCTGCATAATTTGTGTGTTCTCGGAGGAAATGAGACCACATTCAGACAGAGGCTGACGCAGCAGGGTGCCGATGCAAATGTATGCAAGCACACATTCCTGGCACTTTGTTGTTAAAATCTGTGTCACAGCACTTTAACCCTTTGAGACATGAGTAAATTGGCTTGATGTACTACACACCAGATCATGTTCATTTATTACCTCCGCGTGTGATGTTTCGGGCCCAATCTTTTCAGACATGAAAAAAAGTGCAGAGATACACCTCATTAGTACCCATATGGACTGGTCACCTGGCAGGTCATGTGAGTCTAAAAACCCAAAGATGCCTACAAATAAACACGTGACATGTACATGAGTATCAGTTACTATACATGAGTGCCATTAGACAAAATAAAATAAACATATTATAAAAATGTATAGAAAATATGAATAATAATACTTATAATAATGAGAGAAATACTGATAATACTGAAAATAATGTTGATTTAATAATAATAATAATAATGTGAATAACAATGAAGAAAATGAAATCATTGTAATGATTTATTTGAATTGTTAACACCGGCCATTGAGACATGCAGATAATTCAATCAGCTGCAGGTCTGTGTGTGTGGAGGATATTTTATATTTTAAGTTGTCAGTCACTTTTGTTTACATCCAGTTGATTATGTAAATTTCAGTGGAGACCAGGATGTTCCACCGCAGCAGTAAAAATACAACATGAGTGACCTGAAGTGACTGACACTGTTCACAGCTTCAGGGGAGCACGTCAGTCTGACTGATCAACAACTGACACACACACAGAGCAAGGACGGTTCTTTAATGTGTGTATGGTTAGTGTAGAGGTTCTCTGTGGCACTATTATGACTGAGGCAACCTTTTAATTTATTTCGGGATACATATGGAATCTCAGTGAGTTGCTACCAATATAATCTCCCATATATTACATAATAGTCAGTTACTAGCAGAAACAGTTATTTTTATTGTGACAAAGAGGTTGGCATGAATTGTCAAATATTGTTGAGAGATAATTATTTATATATATATATATATATATATATATATATATATATATATATATATATATATATATATATTCATTACTTATTACGTTCCATTCTCGTGAACGTTTTATCTCAAGAACGCCTTGAAGGAATTTCTTCAAATTTGGCATGAACGTCCACTTTGACTTAACAATAAGCTGATTAGATTTTGGTAGGACGCCGGACACAAACATCAGTTGACATTCAAATCATCAGTTGGAGACCCCTCAGTCGACTGAGGATGTTTTGAGCAGTCAGTCTTTTTTCTTTTTTTTTTGCAAGTCAGTGTGCTGTGAGGTGTACTTCTGGGAACATTTCGGTCTCCAGATTTTGCTGTGGAGTGACGGCCCTTGACTTTCCCCCAACACTTTGCTATAAGCAGTTGTGGACATGCATGCAGCAGTACGGGGGGAAAGGGAGCTCTGCACTGTAAGGCTTTGAGATAACATTGTCTTTCTTTGTTTGCTTTTGATTCATATCTAGTGTTGGCAAAAGATGTTGTTGAGCATTTCTGATTTGTTGTTAGCGCTGTCAGCGTATTAACTGTATTACATGGCCGCGCTGTTACACTGAACATCCTGCTTAACCCCGTTCAAAGTTTAAAACTTTATAGGTAAAAAGAACTTGAATCATTGAATATATAAGTATTAAGTATCAAATTGCAGGTTCTGATTCGACTGACATGATTCAGAGGCTGATACAGCCCTAGATGTCAGAGGTCAAAGGTCAAGTTCACGTAAACTTCACGTGTCATTCTTGTGAACGCAATATCTCAAGAGCATCTTGTGGGAACTTTTTTCAAATCTGGCACGAACATCGACTTCGACTCCACAACAGAAGATTACAGTTCTAGTTTTCCAATATTTCGAGTGGGAATGCTCCTAAAATCACAGTCTGTAAGCCTCATGTTGATGTTTCAGTGAATTGAAAAAATCCAGCTGCCAAACCAGACTTTCAGCTTTCAGCCCACTGCTTGTTGTGCGCTGACTCATCTGAGGCAACTACAAAATACAGAGGATCAATTGATCTTTTTAATAATGTACAGTAAAATAAATGACCAGTTAGTGAAATTAAAGTCCTTTGCTGCAAACAGAATGGGCATTTTTATGATGTTGAGGCCATCCTCATTGATATGACTGAAGTTTTAAAATAATAAGCCGATGCATCGACATGTGAATCTTCTTTCTTTTTTTTTTTTTTACGTATGTTATCCAGCTCTTTGGAGCCCGTTTTAGAGAGTGCAAGCTGGCATACTAGTTGCAGAAGTCATACTCAACATCCTGGAGATATTCAAACCTAATCCCATAACTCTTTGCATCCAGCCTGGTGAGGTGTCTTCGAGCAAGACACTGCATCCCTCCCAGCCGCTGGGATGCTGCTCTGCTCAGAAAGCGATAAAAAATGTACTCCTCAGGGATCAAGAGCCCCGCTGAAAACCAAAGAAAGTCTCCCCAGTAACTGAACACTGCCCCAGCTGCCAGTGCTCCCAATATAAGAGAATACAAATCTTACACACACAGTCCACAGAAATAAACGCCTCCAGTTCATCCTCTCATTCTGATTTAATATCAGAAATGCAGCACACCCAGTCTGAAGCATCCACCTTTCATACTCCTGAAATACTCCACAAAGCCAACAAACCTCAGCTGCCCAACCAAAATAAACCAAACACACCCAACCTACTAAATATGAAACACCACAAATCCAACAGGCACAATAGTTGGCAGCCTTCAGCTATTTCAGATCCAACACACCTGATGAATTTCAAATGACTTCTAACCCGCTCTACTTATGTAGCACAATAGGTGAAAAAAACCACAGCAGGCTACTGTTGTAACTCTAATCCAAGCATGTGCATCACGCTTCTCCAATAAAGCCACATAAAACAAATTCAGCTGGGCCTCCTGAAATAAAGCTTCACAAATCCGCAGCACCTGATCGCCGTCATACTCTGTCACGCCTCCCATATAATCACTCAGATCCAGCGCCTCCAAACGAAGGCATTCCCCAGATACCCAGCAACAATCACTCAAATTTGGAATGCCTCGGGACACTCAGACCCTTAAAATAACACAAATACAGTGCGCTGGATTTTTGGACACACGTGTGAGACCTCCAAAAATAGAAACCCAACTAGAGCCTATCTACTGTGAGATCAGAGCTACAGTTGCTGTATGTATCAGCTTTGGTTTTGTACTAAATACTTTAATTGCATCATGATTCTCTTGAGTGTCTTTGAGCCAGAGAGAAGTGAAGTGAACTTACTTTCATTTGCTACAAGCAGAAGTTTAGTAGTGATGATGAGAAATTATTATTTTTTGACTAGATTGGCAAATTGGCTTGATTTATAAAACATGGGAAGCAGGAAAACAGACGGACAAGATATGGCCCCCGAATAAGCAAGAAATTAGTTAAAACAAAGTACGATAATTAAAAAAAAAAAATCCCTAACTTTTGTCTTTTTTCCAACAAACTTCTTTTCCCTAGCTTTTTAAAAATAATTTTCTGTATTAACTAACTTCTTGCACGAAGCACAGGTAAATTGATGCAGCTCCAGGTTTCAAATGATTACTTACGCATGACTTTAAGCCTTAATAAAATGTAAATGGGTGTGTTATAGAAAATTTTGCCCCTCGTTCAGTTGTCATAAATGTTGAAATGAGCTATAGAGACATAAAGAGTTTTTTGTACCAGGCTGTGAAGATGGAAAAAAATCACAGTATGAACAAAACCTCGATGACAAGATGTCTCTTTGTGCATCGGTCATTTACTTAATGTGATGGAGTGATATTCCATTTTGGATTATCTTACTGTGGAGCAATACATATCATTTATTTATATAATCTCTCCTCTGACAGAGGACTCTACATGAGGCTGGTATTTTTAACTATTGGTATGCCAGACAAAAGGCTCTGAATATAATGTTCCTTGTTCCAAAGGTGCCTGAGGATATAGACGTACTGGCCATACAGACATCAAAGTAGTATTAATCTTAACACCTGACTATCAACAAGACACTAATGAATTGTATTTTTACATTCTATCAACCCTCATCTTAACCCAAATAATCTGTAATAAATAAATTACAGTGTGCCTGAGTCAGTGAACAGTAGCCCAGTTTGTGCTGTGACGTCTGGAGAGGATTACCGGAGGGACGTTGTAGATAGTGCGGGCTACTAAATGCATAACTAAATGTTCTTATCACTGGCCTTCATTAGAGCACAGTGGGCATTCTTTCCATGTGTCATCGATATTGTGTCATCACATCGAGTCTATAAAAAGATTTACAAAGGCGGCTTCGAGAGCTACGACAGGCTGTTCTTGCCCGTTCTCCGCTGGGACTCCTGACACGTTTCAGTGTAATTAAGAGGCAGCAGTGCAGGTCAACAAAACTACCTGCTGTGTGTTTGAAACACCCTGGAACTTATTTTCAGCACCAAGTCTGATATTATAAAATTATATGGAGGGTAAAATGATTCGTTTTGAGTAAGTACAAACACCGCGCAGCCTTTCTTTTATTATAGGCGTTGATTAAAATGTGTCCTTCAGTTTTTTTAGTATGTTGATGTAATTGCAACCGTATGGAGTGACTCCCCAAGCTATAGTTAGCGTGGTAGCTCATTAATGTTTCTTTTGATGGGCCCCTGGGCTGTACTTGCAATATAAAACCTCCCGCTCCTTGAATGATGTGATTTCAGAAGGACCAGTTTGGGAAAAATGCATTAACATGATGTCAGTTGACTTGTTATCACCGTTAAAGATTTGTGTCACTCTAATATCCTAATTCTTTTTTGTCCTTCGCAGCTGAATGTTCAGATAATTGATCTTTTGATATGTTCACAATTGATTAGATCGATGGGTGAGAGAAGATATTTGCAGATTTTGCAGAAGTAAAGTTTTACGCCCACCAGAGTGAACTCTTTTTTTTTTTCAAAGATTATTTTTTGGGCTTTTATTGCCTTTATTTGACAGGACTGTTGTAAGTATGAAAGGGGGAGAAGTGGGGGGTGATATGCAGCTAACATCCATGGCCGGAATCAAACCTGCGGCTGCTGTGGCGAGGACATAACCTCTGTATATGGGCGGCTGCTCTATCCACTAAGCCACCATAGTCGTGGTTATTAACGGGAAACACTGCGGATGAGAGGGGCCTCAGAGAGCTTCTACTGCTTTTATATACAAAGTTCAGTCTTTGAACCGATTTATTCAGCCAGTTTTAATTTAGTTATCGCAATAATTACTTTTGATTAAAAATTTGCAAACACACCCACACTATTTATTTCAGGCTTTTCAAGGAACTCCCTCTTGTTGGGGTTCTGGGTAATCAGTACCACTTTCTCCTCCACTACAACACCCCTTGAGTTGAGCTAGCGTGAGATAAACACACGTGTTACGGCTTTGTTGCTGCAGCCACAGGTTGAGGACCAGTTGATTTTCCTTCCTCTTGTTTTTCTGTTTTTTTTTTTCTGTACTCTTAATACTACTGAATGTATAATTAAGACAGTCAAAGTATTGATACTTTTAATGACCTTAGAGTCAAATTCAGTGATGAGAAAGTTTGTCTACAACTGTACAGAAAAGCTTGTTTAACAAAGCTTGTTAACAAAGTGACATGTTTTCAAATGAGCGGTGTGATTTTGACATTAAAACAGTGTCAGATCAGCCGTCAGCTTCATCTGCGGCCTGTAGGGCTTCGGTATCTGTCTGAAGGGCCTTTGAGCAACAGTTTGAATGTTATCTAGTTGAAGGACTGACACATCACAGCACTTCTCAAGAGTGAGAAACATTTGGTTTGACGCAGCGTGGTTCAAATATCTTGGCTCCAGTTATTTCGAGCATTCTGATATGATGATGAAGTCGACTGAATGGCTGTGATTGGTTGTTGAGGTTAACATCGAGGATTGGATGATGAGGTATCTAAAGGGTTTGCGTCTGATGTACAGAGGAGTTGGATCGGAGCAGTGGAAAAATAACTGCTCTATTTATAAAGGCCCATTTAACAGAAGAGGGTCATCTGTGTCCCTCACAGGAGCACAAGCAGTCAGCCTGTCCTACCATGAACTGACTCCATCACATCTGATCGGGATGACAAGTTTCCCCTTTTTACATGTTGTTACATAATACGCGGACGCCGTAAATCACGTTTTAAAAGTTTCACATCCTGGTCTATTAAGTTTATGGAAGCAGAGTAAAAAACTGAGCTGGGAGCAAATCCAACCAGAGGAACCCTCTTCTTCTGCTTTATAAATACAGGAGATACCAGATGAACACAGTCATTTCTGTTTCTAACTCAGAAATGAAAATGAAAAACATGTTCCACCTGACAACCATGCACCAGGGTTCCCACACTTATGTAATTCCTGGAAAATGTATGAAACTGATTTCTAATTGATAGAATGTTTTGGTAAAGTTTTGAATGGACATTATTTTGTTTCAGTTATATTCATAGATTTTTTTATTATTTTTTAAAGATATTTTTGGGGCTTTTATTGCTTTCATTAGATAAAAGGCATATACTGTGAAAGGCCGAGAGAGGGGGGGGGCATGCAGCAAAGGGCTGAGCTTGGACTCGAACCTGCAGCCACTGTTGTGAGGATACAGTCTTAATACATGGGGCGCCTGTTTTACTAACTGAGCCACCGGATGCCCTGTATTCATAAAACTAACATTAATCGACATATGTTGTGTTAATAACCTAGTGCTGCGCTGTGTGAATGTTGATTGGATCTTCATTTTTCTATCGTGGTGTGGCCTTGACGTTTGGTCTATTGGCATGTTGATGGCAGGAATGTCTTACTTAGGAGTAAAGACTGCAAACGCGGTCTACTTTCAAACACATGGGCAGTTTATGTTCATACCCATTTTAAACAACTTAGATAAAGTAATGGAAATGGGATGAATTATTATGGAGAAGTTCTGGAAAGGTTTTGAAAATTCATTTGTAAAAATGTGTGGGATCCCTGATGAATTTTGTGGACGATCTTAAATTCATATTTTTAGATTCATTCATATGTTTACAAAGATGATCATCATTTGTAGACAGTTTAATTGCAGAGGTTAAATTCATATTTAACAAGGCCAAGGCCCGGATTGAAGCCACAGCCGCTGCATCGGGGAAACAGCCTCTGTAAATGGGACACCTGATCTACCAATTAAGCTACTGGGCATCCCTAGCATACAAAAAAATACCCATTGTGGGAGTCTGTTCTTCAGTTTTTCCGCATTTAAAATGACCTAAATATAGAGGAAAAGAAATACCCATGGTGTCAACCATGAAACAACCACAAAGTACAGGAACTGAAAGGTTCAGCAAGCTCCATATTAGTCATTCATTTCAGATGCTATTAGACATCTATTTTCATGTCTGTAAACACAGTAGTTATAGCAACTATTGAGCCATCAAAATAGCAGATTACTCATCAGTGGACGTAACAACAGTTAAACTCGACATATTTATATTTGGACATTATGAGCTGACATTACATTCATGATTGTTAAGGAGTGTTCGTTGGTGTTTGTTGTATCATTTTGACCTGCATAAACATGTCGTCCTGTATAATGGTGCCACCCTGTGGGCAGCTGCAGTCAAGAGTGTCACCAATTCATGGTTGTTTTTGTTGCGAACACAGCAATCATCAGGTTATGAGTCTTGTATTTATAGCTGGTTCTGATGCAAAAAAAATCTAATAATGAGGCCTTAATGAAACACTGTTAGGGTCTTTACGCATCACATTTATAGCAAGGAAAACATCCTTTTCAAGGCAGTTCCTTGAAATGGCAGAGGAAGTGTTGCAGTCTTTTGTGATTGCTGATGACTACATATGTGTGTGTATTTGGTTGTGGACAGTGAGCTGCCTACTCTGTTGAACATCCATCACATTGAGACATTTTAAAAAGGCATATAACTAAACTGATAACATTTCTGTTGTATATGATGATGACAGTCACATCAAATAAAGAAACTCAGAACTCAGTATTAAATTACAGAAGAGAGCTGGGTGATACGGCCTAAAAATAAAATCACTAAACTCGATTTATGATTGTACTTGTTTTTTCACCCTCTTAAAAACACATAACAAAGAATTGACTCAAAACAAGTTTTGCTTTGATTTTACAACTTAACAAAGGCAAACTGAAAAGTCAGTATTGCATATTGCTCAGTTTTGAGTATTGAAAATCACCAACTCTGAAATCATACGGCCGTCACTCAACATTAGCTTCATGTTAACAGATATTGTTATTCACTGTGTTTTAATTACTGGACCATAGATCTGTTATAGTGAAGTAAAATGCTTTCTAGTGATCTTTTCACGTGTATAGTTGTACAGAGGAGGCAGGGCAACTTCAGCAGAATACTCGTAGCTTGGTAGCACATATCTGGGGTCAGTAGTTGTCAGTTGTTGATAAATCCAGGCTTTTCCACTGTATATATGGACGCTGTATCTTTAGCACTGACTAGAGCTCTGAGACTCTTGTGGATTCAGTGAACCCACCGGTAATAATGTGTGGTGATATTTGTCCCCGCAATAGCAACTTCACGGTAAAGACACCGTTTGAAATTGGTGCCAAAGATGGGCGGTGATGGTGCTGGAGTGGGTGCGGATGAGGGGCCCAATTTGAAAAATCTTGTGTCACTGTCTGTAATTTCTGGCCTGGTTGGGAATGTTTGCCTACATATAAATTAACGCTCCTCTGTTACGGCTGTATGAGGGAGTCCAGTAGTGAATGAAGTACCTGAAAGCCATACTTGAGTAAAAGTACAGATGTCTTACTAGAAACTGGCTTTAGTGAAAGTTTAAAGTCACCTATCAGATTATTACTTGAGTAAAAGTCTCAAAGTATCTGGTATTTACTGCAATTAAGTATTAAATGTGATTTCATGATATTGAATTACTTAAATTTTGAAAGTAAAAGTAATTGCTGTTAATAAAAAAGCAAGCAGTCAGAATTTGGGGAATTATGACTTTTTTCATCTTTGTGAGATACACTACCTTAAAAATGGAGCCTTCAATACACTTGAAGAAAAAAACAAGGTCTTTTTTACAACTTAAAGGATTAAAGAACAAAAGCCATTTTTTTCTTTTCTAGTATTCCTTCATCCGTCCCTCCGTCCCTTCCTCCCTTCTTTCCCTTTTTGTAGTAAGTAACTTCAATGATTAGGGGAAATGTTTTGGGGCAAAATTAGGACAAATGTAGTGAAGTAAAAATGAAGGTTGACAGAAATATATAAAATCAAAAAAGTACAGATACTCCCAAAAATACTGTTACAAGTATTAGAACTTTGTGATATTACACCACTGGGGAGTCGTCCATCAATTAGATGAAATCACAACAGTTACAAGCTGAAGCATGCATTTACATGTGTCATATTAAACCGCAGGAGAGAAGTGGTATCTTAGTAGTAGTAGTGGTATCTTCTAAATTAAATGTTTAGTGTATTGTTTTAATTCTGATCTGTGAGAGCTAAATATCTGTGGATACTTGTTTTACTTTCTGTTTTGTTTTTGTTATCTTCATAGTGCCTTTCTCAAATATCTACATAATACAAAAGCTACAGTTCCAATTTTTAATGCCAAAACTTTGGACTTTTCTACACATAACATTTTTATTAGCTTTCTGAAACAACAAAATGATGAAATCACAACAGTTACAAGCTGAAGCATGCATTTACATGTGTTTGCAATGTAAATCCCTTTCGAAAAAGACTTTGAACATGACTCAAAATGACATTACACAATAGAGAGGCAATAACAGATTGAAGATATATTGAATAGCTAAAGACAGCCACAAATATTATCAAAGTTAAAATATGTATTAAATTTCAAAGGATTACAAATTTAATCCATTTTGTGTTGCAGAATTAAAGAAGAGATTATCAGTTACACCAAACCCCAGATTTTAAACACATTTTACAGATACAAGATGATTTACAGATGAAGGTCTGCTTAGAACGGAAAAAAGTGAGACAACAAATAAAGTTGTTTTTTTTTTCTGACCCAAAACTTATACAAGAGGAATTGGTTTCAAACTGATGTCAGTTCACAGTTTACATAAAAATGTATTTGTGGGTGTTTGTTTTCGGATCAGTTTGTAATTTGATGATATTTAACTTGGAGTCAGGTTTAAATTTTTAGTTGCTTAAGTGGTAAAAGTAGAATTCACCTCTCTGAGTTTGCTCTAAATTTGACTTTAGCTTTGCTCGCTTTGTTCTTTGGCAATGAAAGTAGATAGGGCCCCTTGGATCACTTCCTTTAGAAACCATAAACACACACACATTCTCACACATACAAAAAAAGAGGTGATCTAACTGCTCTGACAGGAAATAACCTTGATAATGCAAAGCGGCTGTTCTTCTCTCTTTTTTAGATGATGAGGGTGGTGATGAAGATGGCTGCTCTTTCCACCATCTCTCTGCTCCTGCTCTGCTGCTTCATCTCCTCTGCAGGTACTGTACGATTACACAAATACATTCCTCATTAAGTAGTTAGATATTATAATTTGGAGGATTTTAAGGATTTCAGTTTGACTCAAAAATTAAACCAGTATACCTTTTCTAGGCCCTTCTTTAGCTTCACTATAAACTTACTTCCTGTAACAGTTCTGATGCTTAACATTTATTTTCACAGTTTTTAAAAGAAAAACCTCTTTGTAAAGAAAAAAAATCATGTTTAAAATCATGACACTAGATTTCTGTAATATGAGTTAACTGGGCATCTTTGCTGTTCTGTTACTACAGATCGTGTATTAATGCCCATCATTTATGTGAAGGCTGAGTTTTATTTTTTCTTATGTGCTTTAACATATGGACTTATTTTATTTTCACTCTGTTGTAATCTACCAGTTATTTTCTGTCGTAATCAATTAGTTGATTTGTTTATAAAATGTGTTTTTAATAATAATGTCTTGTTTTGTCCACAACCAAAAAATATTTGTCGTATCAAAGTGGAGTAAAGAAACCAGAAAATATTCCCATTTTTTTCTTAAACAAAAAAAAAACAAAAAAAAAACAGAACTCAAACCGATTCATCAATTACCGGATATGCTGTTAACTAATAAAATAGTTGACAACTAATCAGTTATTTGTTGCAGCTCTATGTCAGCACAATATTTAAAACTAAAAACTAATTTGGTACATTCTCAACCTAACAAGTGCTTTAAGCAGTACAAAAGTTTATTTGCAAGTACACAAAAACAGAGTGAAAATCTATAGTTTGATCTGACATTGATGCAACTTATAAAATAAATGGACTTAGACCTGCAAGACCATGGGTCTGATCCTTTAAATTAGATTTTTTTTATCAACAAAAATTCTCAAAAACAAAATAGTTTGATCTATATTAAGAGCTGTTTTCTGAATCAGTTAAGTATGAAGCAGATTTGTTGACTTTAGACTTGGCAAAATAAAAAGAAATAAAAAACTTGTAATCCAATCTAAACTTTAACACCACTGATTCATAACTTCACTTGGACTTCAGCCTTTCGACTTGAAAATACTTGACGCCAAATACAGCAGTATAGGACTGAAACAAACAAAATTCAGTCAGTTGCGGTACTTGTTCATGGTGCTATTATGCTATGAAAGTGTGTTTTAACATTATTTTTTCTGATTAAGTCACACTTGCTTAAAAAAACTTTTTTTTCAATGAATTCAGTATTATTACGCTTGCTATAAAAGCATTACATTTCACAAAAAGCTCATTACTGCTTTTTTAGGACTCAAAACTCAAAGTTAAGAACTTTGGACCTTACAGTCCTGACTTGGGAGTCGAGTGCAAAGACTTGTGACGCGCAAAACAATGACTTGGTCCCACTTCTGCTGTGGCATAAAAGGGGAACCAACAAAATGTTTACACAACTGTACAAATGCTGAATGCAAAATGTTGAAACAGTTTGCATATTCTGATAAGACTGGTTTACATTTATATGTGTGCGTGCACTGGCTGTTCTTTTAGTATAAATGGCTTTTCTGTATTTGTTTTTCCATTTACATTAGATTTTTTCTTTGTCTTAAAGATGTGTTTGTGGTTGCTGATAAGTGCAAAATGAGGCCTCTGCCAAAAATATACCAGAGTTAGACAAAATCATGAAGCATCAATACCGGCAGCAGAAACGTGTTGCTGATGTGGTAATGTCGGTCTGAAATGAGGTTAGGACGAACAGGAAGCAGAGAAAAAGCAGTTGAGTACAGGTGACCTACAGAAACAGCAGTCACACGTAACAGAGAAGAAACAGCATGATTCCAAAACCGGAAATAATTATAAAGAATATACTTAAAACACTTGAAATAAAAAAATGCAAAAGTGGCAAACAATAACCACATTTGAGACAGTTTGTACTGCCTTATACAAAATATAAATAGTTTACCCAAACAGTTTTGTTGATCATATGCAATTATTTAGAATTTTAAATCCTTTTTAATATTAAGATATTTGAACAAAACAACATAAATACAACAACAGAAAAAGACAAAGTTGTGCAGGTGAGATTAAGGAACCCCTCAGAGCCCATCAGAAATCTCAACTCAGTAAGGTGAAAAAGTCACATAATCAAGTAAACAAAGTAAGTAAAGTAAGAGAGTAAGTAAACAAAAAAGCAAAGTCAATAAGCAAGCATAAAGTAAATATACAAAAAAAAATTAAAAGAAAATTTAAATAAAAAAAATTAAAAAGGAAAATATTATTATAAATTGTTAGTGTTTCCTAACAGTGAAAGTAAAAACTGGCAACATCTATAATTTTTTTTTTTTTCAGAGAAATGAAGGTGTAAACAAAACTTTTAAAGTGAAACTCCAGCCATTACTTGTTTTTATCATTGCATATAAATAAAAATGTATCTGACACATACTCAACCAAACAGATGATCAAATATAATTATTAAAAAAAACTGATTTTTTTTTTAGCCGCGACCCTTGTGAGGACAAGCGGTTACGGACAATGCATGAATGAAGATTTTGGTGGTTCAGATAAACAGTTAAAGGATTCGACAGTCTCTCATTGTTTAAATGTCAAAGTTGTTGGTTTCGCATCTGCTGCCTCGAAGGCGATAAGATGTGGTATCATGTGAAGCCTGCACACATTCAGATGTTGCTTCTTGGAATTATACTTTGTTCCTTGGTTAAAACAGGCTACGCCATATTCATTTAATGACCGAAACTTCATTATAATATCGAGAAACTGTCATCTGAGATCCCAACACAGCTTTGAAAACAAACAGTTTTGCTGTTTTGAGATTATTATCTGGAGATAGTGGTGTTATATTGAGGTATCAAATTGTTCTCTTCTGACCACGACTTTATCCTCTATATCTCCAGATAATAAACACTGTCCTTATAATTTCTGGGACTTTTATTTTTGTCAAAAATTGAAACAAATTACTCAAGAAACAGGAGTAGGTAGACCAAGAGGTACAGAATGGCATTCTAAGATAATAAGACATTTAAGTATATCTTATCCTCTGAAATCTAATCATTAAAATCTAAAAATGAGCATCCTGTTATCTTAAAGAGGGAAAATAGAAATATCTTAAGGTAGATTTGGCGGTTCAATATATGATGTTTTTGCATCTTTCCCCTTCGCCAACTTTTCGATTTCATGAATTGCATCACTGAACTTCCTCTCAGTTTGATGGAAAAAGCAACAATAGCCAGTGTATAACTTTTCCGTTTGGGTTTTGATAATTTAAACTTGTGTGCTGCTAGATGTGATCTTCAGATATATAGTATAACAAAGACAGGAGTCATGTATTATGCAACTGTTTAACTCTTTAACACCCCGATTGACATTTGTTTTCTTGTGCTGCATTCAGAGGCCTTTTAGCAGCATTTCAACCTCTGAAACCTTATTATATGCTATCAAAAAATGACGGAAAGAATTTTTTTAGTATTTTTTAGCAAAGTAATTTTGGGTTTTTTTTGTGTTTTTTTTAACCTTTATTAATTTATGTAATTTTCCGGTAACAGTCTTGTAACTTTTTACTATTTTCTTGCTAATATTCGGGCCATTCCTTATTAAGGTGCTCGTCGTCTTCTTCCCATGTTTGCAAGCCAATTTGCTCAGGTTTAGAGGCTAAAGAACATGGCCTGTTTTCTCTAGAGTGCATCGACTTATGATGAAGTTGTATAACTTCTATGTATGAATTGTATGGCTGCTAGTATTCTCATAATCATGCTGATTAAGTTATTTTTTTAGAAGCACATTTTTCCATGAGAATCACTTCAATTCAATTTATTTATAACATGAAATCACAGAATGTGATCTCCGTAAAGCGAACAGTTGTTGGCTCTGCTCACATTTAGCAGTGGCAGTAATAAATAGTGAGGCAAAGACAGTCAGTTTACCCGAAAATTCATTCACAGAAAGCTTGAAAAGTCATTATTCTGCTAGTTGAAAAGCTGTGCTGTAATTCCAGTGTCATTTCTGCGGAGGCATTCACAGACTCTCTGAGGGGCCGGGCTACATTAAGAGGCCGCCTCAATTATATCATAGCAATCAATTCAGTTCATTTCAATTTGCTTTATTGGCATGAATGTTTGTAAAACAATATTGTCAAATGACTGACCAGAGGTCAAAATAAAGCACTGCAGGCGGGCTGTTTTCATTCACTGTTCATGCATATACCTTCGAAAAATGATGCACCAAAATGTGTAAATATCCCGCGTAATCATGAGCCAGTAAGTCCTGTATGAAACATATATTAAATTAGGCTGCGAGCTGTGAAACGATAAACCAATAGCAAAATTCAATTGCAATGGCCACATTTCGACCTGAAGAGGGCAGTCCTTTGCATATTTAAACGCAATATGTAGAATTTTAATACTCTGCACTTAAATATCAAGATAAGAACCTGAATCAATCAACATCGCTACTAAATACCCATAGTTTAGGGGTTTAGTAACACTATAATAGCAAGACTAATCCATCTGTCAATTCAGACAACGCAGCAACTGGAACTGCTTAAGCCCGTTCATTTGAATATTTGAATAAGTTTTATCAGCAATTCAATGCATGTTCTGACAAAATAAATCTCACCGAATTACACAAATTGTCCCCACTGGGTCTGAGAAATTTGGCATCAGGCACATTGGTAATGATACAACACACCAAGTTTATAAAAGCTTGATAAATGGACACAAGCTATTTCTTGTTTTGGGACGACCAACTTCTTTCAAAATTTCAAGTGTGAATGTGCACAGCACTCGCCCACCGACCTCCACATTTCTATAACTGCCACTGAAATGGAGAATCTGTTTTGACTAATAACTCAAATGTGTTCCACAGAAGACAGTAAATCACACATTTGTGTTTTTATTATCACATGGAAAAAAATATATTTTTGTCCTTAAGATGGTGACTGATTTAACCATAAATTTCCTGTGGGTTACCTTCACAGAAACTGAAACTCCGTCAGAGTTACATTCTGTGATTGCAAATAAAGGGTCCAAACCCTTTTTTGTGCTCTACCTCATTACAGAAAATCCAGTTGATTTACTTTTTATATATATTCCAATAATGTATACTACATACAGGGTACAAGGTAGATTTATTAGTCATACTGTAAACTATATTTAAAAAATGAAATTAAAATGTTGCCTTAAATCAGGCTACATCTTTCTAATACATATTGTGTACTATGTATTTGGGAACAAAATATATTTTGCTTCAGAATTGCTGACAAACTGATGTCTGGTCTTTACCTTTCGTACCTGGAAATGAAGGCTGGACATAACACAGACACATATGAGACATATGAGAGTGTGTTTCGCTTTGTGTGGCTTTTTAGCAGACTGTGGTATGAACAGAGACAACAGGATATAACGCACTCATCATCCAATCTTCAGTGCGCTCGGGCTTTGTGACATGGTGAAATGAACTGTGCAGGACTGCAGAAAAGTTTCATTTCATTTGTTGGTTTCACATTTCATGCATGCACAGTGTGAAAAGTTGACAACTACACACAGGAGTGTAGCATACAAGCAGGTTAAAAAAAAACAAAAATAAATGTGGGCCAATGTTTCAACACTTGTTGAGAAAAAAAGGAAATTAAATAAGCATTTTTCCAAACAAGCAATATTTGGCATCTAATAAACAAGAACTTCAGTTTCTTTAGAAAATATGGAGAAAAAGTCAATGACCGGCCTGGTCATGAATGTTTCAAAAATTGCAATAAATTAGTACCTTTAGATTATTTTAAAAAACAATTTTTAAATTTATGTTGCAAAATTATTAGATTTTTGAAATCACTTCTTCCCAGGTCATTGGCTTGTTCTTCTTGATTATTATTTTCTTTCCTTTCTTTTCCCTTTTTCTTTTCTTTCCTTTTTTCTAAAATTTACTGGTAATTTTCCTTTTTCTTTTTTAAACAAATCTATTTTTTGGTCATTTCCTCTTGTTACTCATTGCCCTCTTTCTGTGTTTTGGAAGGAAACCAAGCCAATTTGATTAGTTTTTAAAGGTTAATCCACACTGGCAGCACTTTATGGTAGTATTTGAACTTGTTTGTTTTCTCAATCCTTCAGTTTCACCATTAGTTTTCTGACTGTGGGTGGGGGAAATAAAATCAGTGACTTGTTAAATGGAGGACTGGTATCTGAAAATCTTGCTGAATGTAACAGCTGCCTCCTTTGTTCTACAACAATCAAAAGAAGCAGGAGGTGGTGGGATGGTGTTGTTTGGCAGCAGCACTACACACTGAGGGTGTAAACAGATGAGGCTGGCATTCGTTGAAATGTTGGTTCCTCTATGTTCTTACTAACTCTGACTTCTCACATCTCACTGTGTGACTGCTTGCTACTTTTTAAAATATTGTGTATTTATAATGATCCATAATTAAAGTTAACAGAGGAATTTATTGTCATTTTCTTAACACAATAGTAGTAAAAAAAAGTTATTGAAGCACAACTTTCATAGTCTTGTCCCTTTTCCCTTCAACTTTATAGAGGCAAAAATGCTTCCATATGCTAGCTTTTAAACCCGAGTTTGCTGGTTGGATTATATCCATTTGCAGTTACTCATGCTCAGCCAACCTCCCAAAAACTCAAGACAAAGCCCAGCTTTGAATATAAGCATGATGCACATGTTTACGTCCATTACGTTTCAACATCCAGTAAGTTAAGCCTTAAAAAAAAATGTACAGCCAAGTCGACAAAAAGTAATCATAATGTCGAGAACTGGGTTTTAAAGGGATACTTTGACGATTTTCGATCAGCTTTGTCTACAAAGCTAGATGACATAAAATACAAATTTTCACGTATTTTACATCATCCGGCAGAGTTTCATGGGCTCTTTGGCTGTTGCTCAAACTGAGCCGTACTTCTGCATTTTGGAGCTGCATAAAGAAACTTACCAGCCCCCCTCTCTCTTTCTCTCTTACACTCAAACCTGAAATCAGACCAAATGGTAAAACTAGGCAGTTTTTAGGAAATATAAATCAAAGTTATGTCACTGCACTGACTATTTCTCTCCTGATATGTTTTCGGAAACATATTTTAGTGCTGTGTTTAGCTATAATAACGAGAGACTGTGAACAGGTGGTGAGAGCTATATGTATTGTTAGACCAAAAAACAGAGATCAAACTGTAATACTAAGCAGCGGTGATTAAATAAAAACCACTAAGCTGCATATTTCTTGCCTCAAATCTTTGCAGAAACATGTTTTAGCTTATCACTTCCTGTAATAAGAGATCTGAGTGGAAGACATTGTTTCACACTGACGGGTTTGCATTACGTTACTCACTTGCTTGGGGGTTCGGTACTTTTCTTCCTCTTGAGCAAAAAAAAATTCCACAGTCCTTATTCTCTGTTTTGTCTGGTCATGTAGCATCAGTTTTAAATGTATTTGCATCTTTCTACTTCAGAGACTGCCCAGAGACGGGCTGTATTTCTGTGAAATACTTCTTTAAAATACTTCTTTAAATTCCCAAATTTCAAGACGTAATCTTTCAAGATATTGCAAAGCATCTAAGAATTGCCGAAGATAGTCAACATGATCAAGATAACCTTCTCATCAGGAGAACTGCCGTGAGGAAATCCTCTGGCTCAACTACAAGAACATTGTCCAAGTGGTGGAAATTGGGAGCAAGATAAACATTGATGATGGACTTGTATTTTGGTTTGTTCATAGCGTCATTACATCTACAACTACTTTTTGCAGTGAAATCTGGATTTTGGAAAGGATATTCATAATCCAAAGAAGATGAGTGCTAACATTTTGGGAAACACCATCACGCTAATGGTGATTTCATGCTTCCCACAGGATGTTTCCACCAGGTGTAACAAACACTCTCACAGCTAAATTTGCCATCTGATTCTCTGTATTTATTTTACCTCTCTCTTTTGTTCCACAGATATGTGTGACCACTATGCTGCAGTAGGCAAGAACTTCACTGTGCCTCTGCCCCACAAACTGCAAAATGCGGAGCGACTGATATGGAAGCACAACAATGTGAAAATCTTAGATCGAAAGCCAAACAACGACTTTATCACTGGAAGGAGGGAGATGGTTGATGAGAAGGGATCACTGAAGCTTACAAATCTGAAAAAAGCCGATTCAGGGGACTACACCCCTGAGGTTTACAATGCAGCGGGAAAGTCACAAGGACTGAAAGTGGCACGTTTATGTGTACTGGGTAGGTAAATTGCTAATGTTTATGGTATATCCCAAAAACAAAGGTCTTCAGCCACTGAAACAATTTACATCAAGTTATCTGTCAAATATATTCCAATATTTACACACAGTGCGAAGATGAAATATTTATAACTTTTTAAATTCTTTATGTTGTCTTCAAGTGTGCTGTGAGGCATTAGACGCTTTTGTAGGAGTAAAATATAATCAACAAACATTAAAAAGCAAAATTTGGTTTAATATAATGTCATTAGTTCAGAACACTACATCTTTTGTGATATTTTGATAATTACAGTGTTTTTACAATGCATAATGAGCACAACTTCAATTCATGTTTGATTAAATTACATCTGCTCTACTCAGATTGGGTCCCGAAGCCAACAGTGAAGATGACTTGTCCCAGTACTTCTGTCACATTTACCTGCAAAGTTACATCTCCGGTGAGAACAAAAGTGCAATATGTTTTATTTACAAAGCAGTGAAGGGCCACGCCGTAAGTGCAGTATTTTCAGAATTATTCTCCTGCACAGATGTGTAGAATGTAAGTTATTAATATCTTACAGAAAAGTGCATGAAATTGTCTCCCGCCACCTTCTCTCCCCCTCTCTCTGTCTCCTCCCCCTGCTGACAGTTACACTATACTGTTATGCAGAAATTTTGCAGTTTGCGGATTGGGTGCTTGATTAACACATTTTTAGCAACTCATTCATCTTTTTGTGTGATTTTATATCCACTCCTAACAGTACTAAATATGACAAATTCTTCTCACTTTCTGCAGAAGCACCTCCACTTCAGAGCAGAATTTTTGGGGTGTTTTCAGAGTCCAGAGCTCCAATTTTACAGTGCCTGAGCGTATACAGGGTACTGCAGTCTCATGGGCTTTTATTGAAATTTTTAGGCTGTTTACCTGTGCTAATTAGAATGAACTAGCACGTGCTGTCAACCTACGCAGAAAGTGAGATCGATTATTCAAGAACACGTGCAAACAATGCTGGGGTTTAAAAAAAACGTTCTGATTCAGATATTTCTTATGACCTTTCTTAAGAACAAATTTAAGAAAAAACTAAGAAAGATATTGGTGAATGAGGTCCAGAATTTCTACTGGATATTCCTATTTCACAAACTACTCAGCTTAGCCCTCAGCTGTGGAATACTGGATTACTAAATCAAATCCTCGAAAATAATCTGTGTTCTTGAAAATGCGTTCAGTGTTCACTGTAGTTCATCAGAGTTTCTCACATTTCAGTTGTGCTGTAAGGTTTTACTCTGGGTGTTTTCTGTTACATTTAAGGCCTATGTACTTTTATTATAACCGTCTGTTTCAGTCATTAATGCCATTTGTACCCAGCAGACCAAAGAGCTCAACTTTGAATGGCTTCAAAACAACAAGGTGATAGATAAGACAAAAGGTAATACTCTATCACGGGAAGCCAAATCAGTGGAAAAAGATACCTTCAGCTGCAACGTTTCCAACCGTGTGAGCTTTATGATCAGTGCACCTGTGACACAAATCTGCTATAAGCCACGTGAGTATTATCAAGTGGTTACTGCAGCCACATGTCTCTGTGACTTTTAGTTCACGTATGATGGAAATCACACAGTTTAATTAAATGCAGTATAGATTATAATTTATTGCATACAGAACAGTGTTGATAGCACTTGTTTAGTATTAGTATTAGTATTAGTATTCTAAGGAGGAATTTGAAATAAATTTATATTCTTCCATAAGCGATAGCAGATATTATTGTGCCCCCTTGTGGGGAAGCAAAATTATTCATTGGAATAATTGCACCTATCACTTCTGAAAAGCACAATCATTTAGTGGGATCATGCATCTATTTCTTTTGGGGAAACAAAATACTGTACTGGAACAGTTGCACTTATCACTTACGGGATAATCACACTTTTGTAGAAGCACAATCATTTGAGTGCTTAATAATTCAGAGGGATACCTATCAGTGCAGGGAAAGCACAATCATTTACTGGATAAATAACAACTATCATGTTTTGGAAAGCACAATTATTTATTGGTATAATCGTACCAAACACTTTTGGGGAAACACAGTAATTCAGTGGGATAATTCAGCCCGTCACTTCTGGGAAGGAACACTGATTTAGTGGTTGGATTTAGGCAGTAGCAGTATTTAGGATAAACTTCAGTTTCATTTCTTCTTAAACCACGTTTTGGAAAAATGACAATAAATCTGCCTTGTACTTTGTAATAGCACCTCTCACTTCTGGGAAAGCACAATAGTTATATAGTTATTAGTATATATAATATATATATAATAGTGCAATAATTAGACATGTCTATCTAACAGATAATTAATGCAATTTATGTCATGTTTTCAGAAAATACATTGAATCAATACTTTAATATGTTTTTTCTCTCCTCTTTCCTTCTCAAGAGCCCATTCTCCCTGAAAAGCTTTTGGGAATTAATACCTGGATTTTTGTGGGCGTCGGAGGAGGTATGTCAGCTCTCCTGGGGAGCTCGTTGGATAAAGCATGGCAATATTAATTATCATATTATATTATTATTTAACTTTTGAACTGTATAAATTTCTCCTTGCTGCATACTGTGCATTATGTGGCACAGCTGAAATATCATGGAATTATGTGGAAAGAAACTAAACTTGATATGCAGTTGTTGAATTTTACATAATTTAAGTCAGTTGTCATTATGATTATCCATCTTTATTAGGTATTGCTCTGGTGCTGATTATCGTCGTTATTGTTTGCTGCATCTGTACCAAACGGAAAAAACGTTTGCAAATGAAGGGTAAGGATTTTATTTGTTTGTTTACCACCTAACTGTCATAATTCAACCCTCGACATCACCTTTGAAACGTGGAAAAAGTCAATGAGCAACTTGGCAAAACGTGTTCACAAATGACAGGAAACATGTAAATTTGGGAGAAGAATAAAAAGATAGTCAGCAAAAAATGTCAGAAAAAAAGTGCAACTTTTTGGTGTATTCTTCTTAAGTTGTACACTGCATTCTTCCCATGTTTTAGAAAGAAATCAAGCAAAATTGCTTAGGTTTTTTTAAAAAAAGCATATTTGTAAATATCATTATATATATATTAAAGTATGTTACAGCATTATTATTTTTTAAGCACTTTTTAAGGTCATATACTTGTTTGTCTTGGTTTTTTCTTTGTTTTTTTCTTTGCTTTGCCTTTGTTTTTACTTGTTTTTGTTTTTGTGTGTGCAGATTTTTAGGTAATTCTCTTGTACTTTTTCCAGTTATTTTTGCAAATTTTTGTTTCATTTCTTCTTGAGTTGCATGCTGTGCTCTTCCCATGTTTTAAAATGAAAATCAGTAAATTTGCTTAGCTTTCGAAGGGTTGAAAGTAATGTATAAATAGAGAAGTTCAATTAAAAGTGCTTTTTTAATTTAACAATAAGATACACGTTTATTTTCTTGCCAAATTAGTAAATGTGAATCATCAGACTGGAAATCTATACTTATTTTACTTAATCAACAGAAGAGGCTGAGCTTCGTTTGAAGTGGAACAACGAGCAACAACAACATCAACTTAATCAACATAATCCTCCTCCTGACCATCAACATCGTCATCATCACCATCACCATCACCATCACCAGCAGCAGCCGGCCGGCCACACTGGTCCTCGCCAGCATCGCTCCAAACAGCACCGTGACCAGCAGCGTCCCAGAGCCCCCGACCAGCCTGGAAGTTTCCCTCAGCCCAGCCCCCGACGACCTGCACAGGTAAGAGACTAATGTGGATCTTTGGAGGAGCTCTTAGAGCTCAACACCAAATTTAAACATCAGTGTGGTGTTTGATCTCTATTTGTCCTTTCAGGCCCCCAGGCCAGTTGATATGACTGATGACGAGCAGCCGCCTCCTCTTCCTCAGCCCAGGAAGAAAGCTCCGAAAACACCAAGAGTGTGACATCATGTGAGTGTTGGAGTTTAGAAAATGTAGTCCCTCCTCTTTTTCTAAATTCACCTGCTCTCCTTATTTTCTTTGACTTTTCTTACCTGATTTATTACTCTCCTCCTTTTTTCTCTATTGATACTTTAATCCAAACTCGGCCAGATTAAAGGCCTCTCACTATTAAACTTCATGATTTCATCCGAATGAGGTGAAAATCAGTTTGATCAAACTAATAGTTTTTATGAAGTGGTTTAAAATCTGTTAAAGCAAACTTAAAGTTTTTAAAGCTGAAGTCAAACTATGAATCTTCATAAGCTTTCAGTTTACTGTAACGTGATAAACAAACTTGGTTTGTATTACATTTTATGTCATTTGTTATTTTAGTCATCATAACCTTATACAGTGTTTTCACAGTCATGAAAAACCTGGAAAAATCATAGAATTTCACAGTCACATTTTCAAGGCCTTGAAATATGTTATAATTTGTAAATATCTTGGAATATCATGGAATTGTGTTGATGTTATGAAATTGTCACAGTAATCTTCTATGGACAACCTTCCTAATAATGTAACATAGTGGCAATTTTATTTTCTATAGCTGATGACATATCCTAGCTCTAATATGTGACAGATTTTTCTTTACCATTGTCTACCTTTTTTTTTCTTTTTTTTTTTACACTTTCCTATGCATTTTATCTCTCCATCCATGTTTGCCAGCCAAAAAAAAATATGTTTGGATAGTGTTTGATTCTGATATGTTTGGGAAAAAAAGCTAGTTAGGCAAGAAAAAAAGGATTATAGGTCCTTAAAAAGTCATGGAAAGACATCAAACCATTTTCTCAGTACTACTATATAATAACCTTTTTGTATCTAATTACAAAAGGTGACTGTAAGTCTGTTGAATATCTTAAGAGAAACTTTGAGGTGCAAATTGACATCATTGCAAAGGAATTAACACATTAAGGTCGTTATTTCAAACTGTTATTTAGAGTGCTCTTGAATAGGGTTATTTTTATACTTATGTTGTTTTTCTACTTGAATTATTTAGATATTTATGTCAGATATCATATTTCAGCTTCATGGAATGATGCATAAATCCAGCAAGTAATACTGGGTTCTGTTACCAAAAAACTAGTGTGGAGTTACAAAATAACTCTGCAAGAAATCAAGGAAGCAAAATAACTGTTCCTTCAAACATTTAAGTTGTTTCTTTGGTTTCTTAATTTCACAGTTTTCTTGGGAAGATTCAGTTTTTTATTGCAGTGGTTTTATTTTCCATCTGATAGTTTTGTTTTTTCAGACAAGCAGCCAAAAAATGTAATGTTTGGGATGTTTTCATTGTGAGAGCCACATACGTTCACTGCAGAAAAAAAACATTATGTACATTTGTATGTAATTCTTTGATTTTTCTCAAATGCTTTTGTGTTGTGAATTGATGAATAAAACTATTTTTATGGCTGCAATAGACCAAATCATAATGTAATATACATTATACACAATAATAACTGAGGTGACTGTCAAGAAAAATTGTTGTTTTCCTCTGTTTAAGCATGGCAGAAAACAACGAAGAGTGGAAGAGAGTTCATGTTTTTCTTAGAGTTTTCTTAGAGTTTCAGCAGAGTAAATGATGGCATTGTACATGTCTGCAAATTTGGATATGTAAAGTTTATATGTTATTATGTTGCTGATATGTTGAAACGTTACATTTCAGCAACACTGGTTAATGTGCAGTTGTGTTTTGGCCAAAAAAACACTTGGTTATGGTTGGGGGCAAAAAACATCTTTGGGCTTAAAATACTTGCAAATGCTGGGATTTGACGTCAGAAAACACTCTGTTTTGGTGGTGCAAACATTGCTTGAAATGCAGTAATGTGACAGTAAAATGCACAACAGAAACGTCAGATAGGTAAGCCCACCGGTTTTGAACTCTTTAACTTTAATGCCATAATTGTAGATGAAATAGAAATAAATGAGCGCTGATTTAGCATATTTCCATAATCCAAAACAATTGCCAGTTGTCTGCCTAAAAGTTATTGTTGTTGGCGGTACATTGCGCTGATTTGGTCTTTCAGTCACACAAACACAGGTTATTGTTCTCTATGTTTTTATGAATTATGCCTTATTTGTGGAAACTTGCTTGATCTGCAGGGTTGACTTATGGCAGCACAAGTCAACCTGGTCATAACATGAATAATGTCATACATGTGTTAATATGCAAAAAACATTGTAATGTGTCATGTTTTTTTTTTTTAAATTTACCTTTAAAATGACCATACCAAAGCATTTACATTGTATCCGTCAGAGTGTCTGTTAAACCTGTTCACAGTGGGCTTTTTAAATAAATGCTGTCAATTCTGATGCAACTTTTCCAGTAAAATATGAGCAAAGGAAATGAATGTTTCAAACCGTGTCATGTTCACCAATGCAACCTGCTGTTTTCAAGGCAACGACGCAAGCAGACTGTGTGCGTGTGTGTGTGTGTGTGTGTGTGTTAGTCACATATCCTGTGCATTTTTGCTGAAAATGTGTTTGTGGTTTTGAGTGCATTAGCTGTACGTGATGAGCTCTGCCAAGTGCAAGATGACTATCTGGTGTGTGTGTGTGTGTTTGTGTGAGTGTGTACGAGCGTGTGCATGAGTGTGTGTGTCTGTGTGTGTGTGTGTCTGTGTGTGTGTGTGTCTGTGTACTTGCAGCTTCATAATGGCAATAGACAATGACAAAATTTGACATCAAAGACATGTTTTATTTTGAAGTATTCTCATTTTATTTTATTATTTTAAATGTATTTTAATTTTCTGCATACTACTTCTGTGCTTCATTATGCCGTTACTACACGCCCACACTTTGCTGCTGTTAAATGATTTTCACACCTTTTATTCCCTCTTTGTATGTTGTGCCCTTGTCATAATGTCCAATACAATGTATGAACTACTGTTTTAAATGTTGCATTCATGAAACTTGTGAAATATTTTGCAGAGGCGTCAAAATGAAGAGGGTGTAGCTGAGTAGCTGAGCATAGTGAATGGCATAGATATACTGCAGTTGGTAACTTGCAATGGTTGGGACAGTCAGCTGGAAGTGGTTTGGATAATATTGTTAAACCCCTTGAAACCTGAGGATACTTGATTTCTTTCAAATACACAGAAAGGTGCAAATAGCATTGAAAGAAGAAAAAAAGAACTCAAAATGTGCAAGAAATTGGAAAAAAAACAAACAAACAGGAAAATTACCTGGAAATTGTATAATTAAAATAATAGTACAACAAAACAAACAATAAAATGACCTGCAAAATGCACTTAAAAATTAGAACATTTCAGTCAAATCATTTTAAAAATGTAATTATAATAATGAGAAAATGGTTTTCACTAGATTTCTTTTTTTTCCATAGCAATTTTTCCCTAGCCTTTTAAAAATAATTTCTTGCATTTTGTGGAACATTTCTTACAATTACCTTTTCCCCTCATGTTTTTCAAAGAAGTCACATCAATTTGGTCATGTATCATAGGTTTGGATACTTGAAAAAGATGTCTGAAAGCACCACAAGAAAGCTGATTAATAGGCCATGTTAAAAAATATTGGCCCATATTTTTGCACCCCTGAGCATATTTATTTTGAATGTGCAGTGTTTTAATATTTTATTTTTTATTATTTCATTTTTATTTCTTATTATAGGGTTAATTAAATAAATAGGATAATTTTACAAATGTTGTCTTTTTTAAAAGGAAAATATTTTTAAAAAGTGACATTATAAAGATATGGGTTTTTTTTTTTCAATTTTAATTAAAAATCCTTCTGTCCAGATTGTCCCGGGGCAGCAGAATTTTGGGTAAATGCACACCTTGTACATTTAGCAAAATGATGGTCTTATTTGCATTAAAAAAAAGAAAAATTGTTGGCAGACACAGTATCTGTTCATGGATCAAATGATTTTCATTACTGTTAAAGTCGTCTGTGATACAAATGTGTCCCATCTGACTCTGCTCTCCCTCCTATGGTCCAACTTTTGTCTGTTCTCTTATTTTATTGTCATTCTATCTTTTTTTTGTATTTTGCTTCTTTTCTTTTCTTTAACCTACATCCTTATTTAAACTGTTATAATCCTGCAGTAGTGTTTAATTCCTCTGTTTACATGATAATTTGTTTTTAATGTTTGTTGTAGTTTACTTTTTTAATTCAAATCTTCTTGTACAGCTTAATTTGTGTTGGCAAAGCAATTTATTGCTCGCATTTAAAACTGCATGCAGATTTCCAAGAAACAGCACGTATGCCCTAGTATGCATATTCAGTGTGGGGTCAAACTAAGACAAGGAACAAACATCACATTTCCTGATTTTGACCTCAAATTTCATTTGTATTGACTCATTGTGTCCACTAGATGGTGCCGCTGTAGCTTCAGCTACAGCTCAAACATGCCAGTCTTATCAGATCGAATTCAGTTTCTGCATATTGTATGAATATGTGATTTTTTTTTCAGTTACATGTTAAAAAAAATTCTCTATCCCCCAAATCATCTTTAAAAACTTAATGTAATATCAGAAATATGAGTAATGATAATTTTCATACACTAAAAACACATCTAATAAATCCAAAAATATCATACTCAGCCCCTTCAAGATTTCTGGCCAAATTTTCACATGAAATGAGTGTGTCTGCAAATCCTTGAAAAGAAAAATACGGTCTAAAAAGTCATTAAATAGTCGCAATATCACACACATTTTGTTGAATTTAATTTATCTTTCTTTTCCCCTTATTTTTGTCAAAATATGCCAAGCTCTTCTTTAAAAAAAGTACACATTTCTAATGTTACACATTTTTAAACTAGCTCAAACTAATACTGTATTTTTACTTTATACTTGGACTTGCTCCCCTCTAAAATGTTGATTAACCCAACTCACTCTAATAACCGTATTCCAACATAAAATGCTGGACTGTATATAACTATGTACCTTTACCTGCAATGCTTTACAAGACAATTATGATTTTTCAAAAATAACAGTCTAAAATTTGGTTTAAAATGATCTCTAAAGGGTCTTAGAGAACATTTAATTTAAGTGTCTAATATCTGTAGACACCCTGACAATATACAATATTAATTCCTAAATCTGTATTGTTTTTTCTCAAAGGCCAGGAGGTGGCACTATAGGTACATGTTTTCTAGAATAGGTCAGTATTTTGACTTTTGAGGTGAAACGGTCAACAATGTCTTGCACTTAATCCAGCGTACTGCTGCTGGTGCCTCTACTGTTCTTTTACCTGAAACACTCTTTCTTTATACTTTCTTTCCTCTAACTAAATGCCCTATAGTGACCACAGATTCATAAAGAAAAGACAATATAACAGGTGGTTCTGTTTGCTTTTTTTAAAATAAAAATATTCTGTACCAAACAAGAAGTGTAAGATTTTTTTTTGTAACTTTTTTCAACTTTTCAACAAGATTTTCAACTTCATTTTCCCTCAGTCTTGATTTTGTGACAAATAATCATTTTATGAAATCACTTGTATGTTTTATGTTATGTACATAAAACTTTGCAAAAAGGGTCAAATTTTTGTTCAAAAAAGAAAAGAAAAAGAAAACAACCTCTTAAATGTGCTGCTGCTATAATCCACTTATTGTTTTTCTGTGAATAAAAGATTAAAGTCTGTGTAGATACAGAAATGAAATTAATTTACAACCACAAGCATTCACTACTATACCATTCAGATTGAGGATAAAGAGGTTTTGATGCCATGCTGGTTTGACTTTTCTGATTGCATTCTGACTGTTCATTGTTGCTTGCCTGCAGCTTTTTCTGCTTTCTTACAGTACACACATTTCAAATGGAAAAAAGATTTCAAGTTAATCATCTAAAATGTACGATATCTGAGGTGTCTGACGGCGACTGGTTTGAAGTTAAAGCCTGTTAGTCCATTAAAACCAGATCCAGTGCCAAGAATCCATGACCTGGTTAATGACTGATAGGAGAGTAGGGCAGTAAGATAAGACTGTGCCTCCTGTGTGTGTGTGTGTGTGTGTGTGTGTGTGTGTGTGTGTGTGTGTGTGTGTGTGTGTGTGTGTGTGTGTGTGTGTGTGTGTGTGTCGGTTTGAACAGATGTTGTGTGAGGAGCAGATGCCACCTTGTTGAGACCACATACAGTAGTCGGCTGCACACTTGTGTCCTCTCCGCCGCACACGTACACCTTTTAAAAATAGGAGACTCAAATGTATCACAGCAAATGACCCATGAAGTTTTAACCTTTGACCCCGAGGTTACGAACCTAAACTGCTCACCTCCTCTGGCCGGACAGTGAACTTTGCCCCGCACAGCGGGGCTGTGTAAATACACCACAGGACTCACACTGACAGCACGCATGTGGCAGCATGGAAAAATAAAAAATCTGATTTTATATTTATTTTATATAATTTTTTATAATTTTGATTTTATAGCAGTTACCATAGCTTTGAACGGCAGTGCATTATGATATTTTTATGCCAATAGGTCCTTGAGTTAGATAAGGGACTGTTCGTTAGTTATGAGGAGGGTGGGGGGGTACACTTCCAAAATATTTGTAATCACTGGGAAGGGAGTTAAGTTTTTGGATTTTGGTTTGAAGAGGGACATTCAACTTAAAATAGCTACATTTTGTATTTATTTTAAATACTTTCAGAATCCCAAAACCTGCAGAACAACCAGTTATATCGTCTTTTTTTTTTATGGGTTTGAAAAGCATTTTTTCTTTCTAAAATCTCCAGAATCACAACATTTGTCACAGCCAAATATTTTGGGATGGTTACAGTTGCTTTCATACTGCATAGACTACTTATAAAAAAAAATAGAAATAATAAGAATGCAAGAAAAAAAAAGTTTTTGCTACAATAGATAAAACAATGTCTACATATTAATAAAAAATGTTTTAAGAAAAATATGGGAAAAAATTATAATGTGATCTGTTATAGAACGAAGAAATTTATGAAATATGTACAAATAGACTTGAGACTACCTGAGTGACTTGAGGAAAAATGCACGACTGTCTCATCACCATAAATAACCATACTTTACAGTTTCTGACTGTGGTAAATGGTGTGATTTTAGAGAGTTTTAAATAAATCGCTCATTTTAAACAAAAACAAAAACAAAGTGTAAAAAGAAAATACACACACACAAAAAAAAAAATTAAAAAAAAAGAAAAATCCTAAAAATCAAAATGATTTGAAAAAGAAACCCACCCAAAAAATATATTTCAAATAAAAAAGAACCACCTCAAAATAAAATTATTTTACAAATTAATCATAACAAACATCCAGAAAACTCAGAATAACATAAAAGACACTTAAATGTTTATCAAAATAGTTGGTCATTAATAATTCAGTGGACTGACTCAGTGTAGCTGTGCTTGCATACACTTAAGAAATTTAATTTATAACAAAACATCATATGAACTCTTATTTTTTAAAGCAAAAATCTAAAGCGTGATGTTAAGTAACTAAAGCGTTTTGATAAATGTAAAGTAAAAAGTACATTAATTTCCCCTGAAATGTAGTGGAGTATAAATTATAAAGAGACATGGAAAAACAATGCTATAAGTGAAGTACAAGTGCCTCAAATTTGTACTTAAGTACTGTAGATGAGTAAATGTACTTAGTTACATTCTACCTCTGCTTTCACGTAATTTCTGCTAATATTTGCACCATAAACCTGGAGACAGTTTTAGATCGATATCGGGATCTCTGTCTTTCTCCACCTGGGACCTCCCCGTCTCCCTCTACTCCTCCTCCAGCCCGTCACCTAACTTCCGGCCACTGTCTCCCTCTCAGCTCCTCTCTGCCTCTATCGATCTCGCCCTCATTCCCATGCACACGTTAAACCGGTTCAGTGTCAGTGCGTGAACCGTGCAAACACTCTCGTCGGGATTTCCGTTTTGCAGGATTTTTGGGGGAATCACGCGCGTGCAGCCGCTTCGCTTTGCGGCTCCGCCCGGTGTGCGGTGCGGTGCGGTGCGGGCTCATATCTGAGAGTTTTATTGGATTGAGCGACTGGCAGCGGCGGGAGAGGACTGGTGTTGCCCCTCGCAGGACAAAGAAACGGGGGGAAATTAAGGAAGACATACAAGAGTGGTGAAGACAGGAGTGAAAATGGATAACTGTCTCCTCACACTCGCCTTTGTTTTTTTAATGATCGGTAAGAAACGTTTCTTTGCTTCACTATTGAGAGCCAATTAAGTCAGATACGTGTCGATGTTCCCCAGCAAGAGGAACCGAATGTTGAACCCTGTTCAGAAACCTGTCAGTTTTATTATTACTTGCTTGTCGGTAAGCTTTCATGTTGTCTAAAAGATAAACTACAACGTTTTATGTTTTCATAACACCTATTTACAAATTCGGCTTATATTAAATCCATCTAGCAACGCTACATGTCATTAATTTTGAACCTTTTCAACTGCTTCACACTGCTAGCCCCTGTCATCCACTGTGCGATTCGAATGAAGAAGCTAATGGGTGCAACAAGCTGTTAGACAAAAAAAATGTTGGTATTTAATGAATAAAAGTCTCAGTTGGCGTATTGAATGATGCCGAATTTAGGAGTGAGTACAAGATATTGTCAAAAATCAAAAAAATATGTTGTCAGATATCTCTGTACATGACAACAAGCAAAAAATGCCAAATATGGCACGTTGTTAAACGGGGCTTGGCACTGTAGTCTCACTGTGTGGGTTCTAGATAGATTTCCCTCCTTAAACTGTCTCACTATGTTCAAACTGCAAATGCAACGACTTCCTGAATTGTTGACTAATATTCACTGGGCTTAAGGTCAACAAAACACCAAAACATCATGAAGATGAAGACAAGGAGTAAAACTTCCCCTTTTCTCATTTAACTAAAATAGAAAACAGCCAGTGTGTGACAGTTCTGTTGTGGGGAGGGAAGACATAGTGTATAATTAATTCTTAAACACTTTTGAAAATGACAAGGAGAGATTATAGTTCAAGTTTAATGTGTTTCCTCCCATCGGTTACTCCTGTTTAGCCTCATTATCCCCTAAAGACTGGACCTCCATGAGGACCAAGTGGCCATCATGAGGTGACCAGCTCTGACAGGGTCCCATTAGCCCGCTTTGGAGTCAAACTGTGCTGGCCATCATGATGAGCCTTATTATTTGCCTTGTCTTCATACCAGAGTCAAACCAGGCTGACTAATTATCCAACTGGTTTGAACTAAAGGGCCAGACCAGTGCTTAGTCATTATCCTGTTTTCACCACAGAGACAAACCAGGACTTGTTCATCGGCCCACCTCTGGGCCAAATGAGGCCAAACAGAGCTGAAGTTGCCATATGTTTATGAGCACAACAGTGGATGCCATGGAGGCTCTTGTATGTGTATGAGAGAGAGGGACTTGGCTTAAATTAGTGCAGTGTAAGATGATCAAATGTCGCCAGCCTTCCTGTGGTGTGTGTTTCTGTAGGTGTGTGTATTCTGACGCTGCAGATAGGGAAGTGGCCATAGTGAGCAAATTACTTCCCTGAGCACGGACTCAGTTGTCATGCCTGACGCTCAGCAGCACAGTTTTGGGAACGGACAAGAAAATAAAAGCAGACTAACTATTGAAATGTCGCCATTTATAATGCAGTCTGCAAGCCCTACACCCCCAGATTTTGCCATTTATGTTTGAGAAATATTTTATGACCGCTGGGTCAGGCCAAGAGAGCACAGAGATGTTCAAAGTCAAGTTAAAGTTGAAGGGAATAGTGTGAGTTTGGAGCATTTACCATCTAAATTTAAGGAAGGAACAGAAACTGTACAAGACTATTATTAGGCCTGATTATAGGAACCACATTCGGGAAATCAATGTTTTTACTGGTGCTGATATAGCAGCGTAAGTAAATATAGATGCACTTGATTATCACAATATTATACACCGGATTCTTGCTAGTACGCAGCCCGGCCCCAATGTTAACCTCTTTACTTTGATATACTTTGATATGTTTGAACTCATAATAATAGATTAGGACAAGCAAGTTTCTGTGATAGGTCGAGATATCACAGCCCAGTCAAACCTATTTAAAGCTCCTCTAACCTGTCTTGGTATGAGTTGCCAAGTGTTGGAATATAATGATGCTAGATGGCACTCAGCCTGTGGTGCTAAATATGCCCAAAAAACACATTGAGCACCACAAGCCGAGTGCCATCTAATTATATTATGTTGAAGAGAAGGCAGACATCTCTATGGCCGATATCTCTAACACTCTGCAACTCACAGCAAAATAAATAGCACTGCACTTAAGAGGAAAATTATACACTTTTGACTTTGGGGTGAACTGTCCCTTTAAAGGAATAGTTTCTAAAAAGTTCGTTTTTAGAAAAAGTTTCGACATGTTAATTAGTGAACTTTAGAGCTGCTTGTGGGCAGATTTTGTTACCTCCATACACCCAGGTAGCTAAGCTAACTGTCTCATCAGATAAATAAATGTAATGGCGGGAGGGCACCGTGTCCCCTCTCTGCATTTAGCTGATGCTCCACACATGAAAATATGCCACTGTCCACTTTTTTCAGATTCTTGACTTGATTATCAAACTTTGCGGGTGTCTTCAGGCTCCGCTGGCTGTGCAGTATTCCTTCCAGGAGAGACAGACAGACAGGATAATTGAGTTTGAAAACCATAAATCTGAGCAGCTGGCCAAGAAATCTCTTTTTTGTGTGTGATAAATGTCCCACTCACCTCTGAGGTATATATGCTGGTCATTTTATGATATGGCACAGCAGAAATCTTATTGCACCTTCGAACGCAGAGAAAAGGACTGTGCAAAATGCAGAGTGTATTTGGATGGCTGCACCTCAGACATTCTTCATGCTGGATTTTCTAGAGTTGAATGAATCACTTTGTCATATTAGCTTGAAGTGCAGCCACAAGCCCTATGGTGGAATTTAAAGTGTCATACTTGTTAGACGTCATATGGCTCATGAGTGTTAGATGATTCATTTTTTTCACACTGCCATTAGTCTGTTTTTTCCAACAATGTCTTTATTGATTTTAGCAACAGTAAACAAGAACATACACAAATACCAGAGCAAACAAACCAAAAAAAGTAAATAATAAAAAAAAGATTTAACACACATGTAATCCATCCCAACCCTACCCCTAAAATGATTTAAATAAATAAAGATAGTAAAATGAAATAAAAGAATGAAATTAAATTTTATTATGCATGTGTGCACAAACAAACAAAAGACAAAAAATTGGAAGCACAATTTAAGTGCAATGACTGGAGATTCAGCACACCTGTAATTCACCCCCAACCTAATAAGAGTAAATAAATATAAATAAATAAGTTAAAGAAAATAAAATATAAATAAAACATAAAAAAACTAATTATAAATAAAAAAGAATGAAATGAAATCAATTAAATACAAACACTGAAGTTTAAACACATCTAATACTGTATTAATGTTCAAATGTTGACAATGACAAACAAAAGTCTTTGGATGTTTCAGAGGCTAAGTCCATTAATCTGGTTTATCTGATAAAGATGACCTAAAGCATGCGGACCGCTCCTGACAGAGAAAGTACACAGAAACCGTAGCATACAGTATTTTTTATGCGGTACGTATTTCACTGTGACTTGTTACTTACTAAAGCAGAAAAAGGCAGCAGAAAAAAGCTCGCAGTCAGCAAGCTCACACACATAACACCAGGCTAACTGCCAAAAACTCAAGCATTGATGGAGTCTCTCAAGTATTGGATGAAGATGGAGCACAGGACTTGTTTAAAAAGCACTTTTTTGAACCCAAAACTGATCCAAGTGCAGATTTTTGTTAGGAGGAGGACCAAGAAAGAAGACATTTGATTTTCTACACAAACTCCTTTTTTTGCAACAGTTTCTAGTAATATCTTAGGTGATGAGTCATAAATGACCTAAAAACAATACTGTATCAAACTGACAGAATTGGTTCTAGGTTATATCTGACTTAAGAATAAATGCTTACGCTATGATTCAGAACAAAAATTTTCCCCTAAACTTGATAGTTTTTGAAACCTGGACCATATTTTCCTATGTTTTTGTGAATAAGTAACTAATGAAAACAACCGTTTCTGAAACTGGTCCATTATTGAGCAAATATAATGGAATAAATATAATAATATTGTAGAAATGTCATAATGAATCCTACAGTTTCACTCTGCCTTGTTATGTATAAAATATTTTTAGAATATAAGAAAATTCTCAGAAGTACTGCATGCATTGAAGAGAAAATGCCTTTATTAGACATAGTTATTTGAGGAGTTTTCTAAAAATATATATATTTTTTGCCATTATTAAACCCAAAAAAAGGTTTATTCAATACTGCTATTTTTCCAATTTAAAGTAAAAGTATGGATTATTACAAACTTGGTTTCAGCAGTAAAGTACAGTTGGTCAAAGTTGAACCAGGACGCTAATCTGTAGACTGATGGAGCGTGAAAACTTCCTACCGTTCACTTTTTTGATTTCTGTTCCAAAGTAAGTTTAGCTAACCTGTGGATTAGGTTTCTATCTGTCTGATGGTCTGACTGCTCGTGTTTCTTGACCTGTTGGACCTATTTTTAGATTTTGCTGTGCTTCCAGTGTGCTCAGCAATTACTTATGTATCAGTGTAATCTGGGAGTTGACAGAGACAAAGACAAACGAAGCAGCATATCACCAAGGGCAGTGACAGTGAAACATCTGTTCTCTAATTTATAAGAATTACCAAATGTTTGTGTTTGTCTTCGGACAACAGCATCTATAATTTTTCTGATCTACTTCAGATTAAATCAGCTGTGTTACCATGGAAACCGTGCACCCTGTAGTCCAGTGCTAGGTCTAACTTGTGTAAAGGCAGCAACAGAAAGTTTGCTAATCTGGCGGCCACCACAGAATCTAATTCTGTGGGAAATGTGCATATAAATCTATTTTTAACCCACCCCTCGGCACCAAAAAAACAAATAACAAACTAAGTCAAAAGTCGATACTTTGAGTGTATCATTTTCTCCCAGGTAAAGATTGTTACGGGCAGCCTGCCAAGAAACAGATAGTGCTCAGCTGGAGTTTATTAACAAACCCAGCAGCATGCAGCAGCTCCGCTTCACCTTTAGCTGATCTGAGAGCAGCCGTCAGAGTTGGAGCATTGCGGCCTACAGCCAGATTCCTCCAACCAGGAAGCAGAGTGTCAGTCAGGCCGTGCTGTGTTTCTACACGCTTCACTCAGCTGGAATGTCAGAGTTTAACTCTCAACTTTGACAGAGAACGAGGAATGTAGACCAGGTTTTTTGATAACCCTTACAGTATAACCAAACAGTACTAATTATATGTTAAAGAATGAAAACTGAATCAGAGAGTCACTTTATATAAACCTCAGTCTCGCACGGTTGATTTCTACTTTAGGGAAATCTGCTGCAGTGTTGACATAACCTGTGGTTGGTGTTCTTGCCAAATAAGATGATGTGGGCATGTGTGTGCAGAAATACATGTACATGGAGAAAATGGATCAGGTTTTAGCATCGTCATCATCAATGTTGTTCAACTCTGCACAAGCTGCAACAAGCCCTGTATGTATGTGTGTGTTAAAGCAGAGTCATTTTAGAAACATGCAATGATTAAGATGGAGATTGGTGGTCAATATGAGTTTTGATCAGATTTGAATGTCATTCTACAACCTCTCTTTTTTAAATTTTTTTTTTTGCAAGTCTATTTATTCTCTTTTAACTCTTTTCTTTCCAGTTGCTGTAATGGAAATCATGACATTAAAAGTGCTTTTGCTCAATGTGAATTGTACAGTAGTAGGGCTGCAACTAACAAATATTTTCATTACTGCACATTATTTTCTTGATTGATTAAAAATGCCAGAAAATAATGAAATATGCAGTGTTTAATTTCCCAGAGTCCAAAGTGATGTTTTCAAATGGTATGTTTTATCTGACCAACAATCCAAAAATCCAAAACTATTCAGTTTATTGCAATGTATGACAAAAAATGATAGAATTCTCACATATAAAAGCATGTATTTAAGAAATGTTTGGCTTTTTTTCTTAAAAAAAAATACCCAAAATAATTATTAGACTATCATAATAGTTGCTTATTAAATTTGTTGCAGCTCTTTGTGATAGTGACTGTGAGTCATGAAATATAGAAGTATAAAAACTGCTTACAGATTAGAACATAAAAGGAAGTGAATGCAAAAAAATTTAAAAATGCAAGAAAAAGAGGAAGCAGTCTAGACATGCCACCTCCATTGATGATATTTTGTGTGAAGCGTGACTATCTTCAGACTCTATGAAATGTATACATTTGTATCTTTGATATTACAGTGAAGTAGTGGGACTACAAGAATACTTGTTAATTGGTATTTCATTACCTTTTCTCACCTGCACTGGACGAGCTGATATGTCAGTTACCATGACAACAGCAGATTAAGATTAGGCTACACTAATGTTAGTAAACTGCAGAATTAGATGCAGTGGTGTCCGCATGGGATTGTTTCCAATTTATGTGATTTCCAGCAACTCCAGAGCATTTTTGTAAAGTCCAAAAATAAAAAAAATATTAAGAAAAGACAGATGTATCATTTCATCATCATCATATCATTTCCAAAATTCACAGTAGTTCTTTATTTAAATCTGCTTCAGTCCATATAGGTTGGAGTTTAGCAAGTTTATTTCAAAAACATAATTTTCACTGCAGCAAAAGAAAAATATTTGCTCTCTCACTTAATGAACACAAGGAGAGGCATTTATTCATTAAAGAAAGTTGATATAATTAAAAAAAAAAGACTAACTCATTTAAGCCAAAGAATCCATTTATAAAGTTGGGCAAATAATTTTTTTTCTTTTTTTTTATGTCATGTTTTATGGCATATATGACATGAGGTTTTGGATGTAAAAAAAAGGACTAATATGCTTGCAACATATTGGTGTTGATGTAATCACTGCATTGAGCATTGATTTGTCTCCGCCTTTACAACAAGATCAGATGGGTCTTGCTTTGTGAGGATGGACCGCTAAAAGAATCCACATTTGTGTTTGTTTCTGCCTGTAAAATCTGTTGTAAAAAAAGAAACAGCAACTCTTTACACATATTTGTTAGTGAGTTAACATCTTCTCTCTATCTCTGAAGGTGGGTGCTTGGCCCGGGTGGTGACGGTGTCTCCTGGTCCATTGATCCGTGTGGAGGGGGAGCCGGTCTCCATCAGATGTGACGTCAATGATTACAGTGGACCTCGTGAGCAGGTGAGTGTCTCTTACACCACCATATATTTCACGTGTGCACGTGCTCTCTCTAAAACACAGATCATGGGTTGAAAGAATAAGGCTGGTGATATTTTGATTTTTACTTTGCTCCAATTCCATTGTTTCACAGAAGGTCTGTCATATATATATATATATATATATATATATATATATATATATATATATATATATATATATATATATATATATATATAGTTTCATTCTTAAAATAAAGGCCTCATCATTTCCTAAAATAACTCTGCAAAATTTACTCAAACAGAAGCTGACCACATATCTAAGTGTCCATATAACACTAAAGTGTGCACAGTACTCTTTAAGATTTCTCAACCTTTTATCCCGCTTTTAGGTCCCAGAATTCCCTGCAATTAGAAAGCAGTTTAATTGTCCTGTGAATATATTTTGATATTCTGTTTTAAAGCACACGGAGGGAGCTCCAAATGGATCATGAAAGAGTTACAGTCAAACCTGTTGTATTAAACATACATCAAAAAGATTGGGATGTTAGTCGTGAGAATCAGAACACTTGCTTTTGATTTCTTTTCTACGGCGTTTAAACAAAAAAGAAGGCTTGTCAGCGCAAATGTCTGCTTGGAAATTCGACCAGAAAACGTATAGATTAATCTATTACGGCCATCATTATTATCCCGCTCTGTCCTGTAGGATTTCGAGTGGTCGATGTCCAGGGAGTCCAGCGGGCCGAAGACAAAGATAATCTCCACCTTTGACGCAGGCTACTCCCACCCGTCGCTCAGCAAACGCGTCGCTTCTGGTGACATCTCGGTGATGCGTCTGCAGGACAACGAGGCAGAGCTGAAGATAGCGGAGGTGAAGGTGATGGATGCCGGCCTCTACTGGTGTCAAACGCCGAGCACCGACTCTGTCATCAGCGGCAACTATGAGGCTCAGGTCCAACTCACTGGTAAATTCTGATTCTGCAAAAATTAACTGTAATAATTTATAATGGCATGTTAAGCTGTGTGTGTGTGTGTGTGTGTGTGTGTGTGTGTGTGTGTGTGTGTGTGTGTGTGTGTGGGGGAGAGCGAGAGAAAAGCTAGCAGGCTACAATGCTTCATTTAACAGCTATCCCCATGACTTACTAATGCTCTACTGACCATGTATATATCCTCCTTCTCACTCGCTCACACACACACACACACACTCACACACACTCCCACTGGTTTTAGACAATTACTGGCTCATAATTTGGCTGCCACACAGACACCATGCACACCTCAACACACTCGTGGTGGGGAGCAGATGTCAGGTGGGAGTACTTGGCTTGTGTCACATGAAGGCCAGGGAGAGAGAGGTTTGGGCAGTGAAATGAAGATTATAAATATCGAATGGCGTATAATGGAAGCACTCCGCAGGGACAAATGTTAAATTACATGGTCTATAATGAGCAGGAGAGTTATCAATAGTTGGCTTAATTTTCCTGACCATAATGTGGGAGAAGAGCACGCTATAACAACATTTATTTTCATTGTCCTGTGACTCCATTAATCGATTTAAAATGTTACGTCAAAAACAATGAAAATTTTTCATGGGAGGCAAACTATTTAATTTCATAGTAATCTGCATTTATATTGCAAAGGTGTGGGGCTGTCCCAAAAGCTTTGAAGCTTCAAAGTTTCTATCAGTGCCAATGTAATCAACGTCTTGATGCATGTTCCAGTGCTTCAGGTTTTGTTTCCTGTTTTTTATGGTATAGGCTTTATCCTAAATAGCTCATGAAATAAGAAATAGAAGGATTTCCCTCACGTTCATTTATTTATGGCAGCCTGCAACAATTAAAACATCTGCCAGCATGCAACTCCACAAAGTGCTGCTGAGGAAAATAAACTCAGAAATAGCTCTGCTTGTGCTGCATTCATGGACCTGCAAAAATCACCATATTTAAATAGGGAACACAGAATCATACAAAGGGACACAAAGAAGAAAAAAAAACAGAAAGTTGGCTTCTTAAAAAAAAATTATGAAGGCATAAATCCAAAAATCGCCCAATAATACCCCGTGGAATAAGAAAAAGTTATCCTTCATTATTCAATATTGGCATAAGCTATTTATCAAGTCATTTGTTTGTAGGCCTAGATATGAGCTTTTTTAAATTTTTAATGTTTTATGTGGTATAGCTGCAATTTATTTGAAGTGATCATTGCACATTTTGTAGCTGTTTTCACTTTAATAATGTGGAAAATTCTGATTTTTGTCCTCATCTCTCATTCGACTCATAACTGCAATAATAGCAAAGTTTATAAATAATGACTGCAAGTTTTGAAGCTTCAAATACTTTCGGGTAATTCTTGGTGAAGCTTCAAAAACATGAAAATGTTATTCGCGACAGCTCTGCCTGGGTTTAGGATTCTGTCAATATTTTAAGGCAGGCCGATTCTACGAAAGACAATGGAAGCAAAAGCACATGATTACCTCTGTTAATGTGTTTATTTTTTCCAATAACATTTTCCCAAATCATGCAAAAGCACATTTTTACACATTCTTTTTTTTTCAATTTCATATAGTTTGGTTGTAATTTGTTTGATTTTATTTAATATTTCTAAATATTGCCTCCAGGTATTTGACCTCTGACTCATTGGGGTCAGTTCAACATATTCTCCACTCAGACACACAGCGGAAACCAGCCCAGAAACTGTTTTCAATCCACATTGGAAATTCTACAGACCTCGCTGTGTACTGTTTTAATTTGGACTATTTTCTGACACAGAAACAGAGGGGAAGGAGAGAAACCCATATTCAGCATTTTCCTTTGAATTTAATTGAGTTTTTTGCTCACAGTTATCCAGTCAGTAATTACACACATATTTTGGTTCATATCCAGTGTTACCCCAAGCCCAAACACACAGCATGTTTAAAAACGTCAATTCCTTTTTTTAGAAATGAAACATAAGACAGATTTCAGGAGCATTTTATGCAACGAACCCCCAAATTTGAGAGCTGAAGTCTCAAAGAGAGATTGTCTGACAGCGGGTTAGTTAGCTCCATAATGCACCATCATGTTCGACTGCTCTCTGCTTCCCAGCACGGCTCCCCAGACACCTTGTTAAATTTAGACCTGAATTAACTAGGCAGCAGCTCTGTTTATGTGCGACAGAGATGGTGTCGTGTATATGTAGAGCATATGTATTAGTGTGTTTTGTAGTGTATGAAGGGGAGAGTGTTTGTGTGTGTGTGAACGAGACGGTCGTTAACAGAGATGACGAGTTAGATTTGTTGCTGGAGGGTCTATACCAGTCGAGACTTGTACGCGCAAGCGCGCACACACACACTCACACAGCTTGCATTGGCCCGCTGAGGCTGTTTGGTTATGTAAGAAACAAGTGAAGTACAGGTCGCTGAGGGTTTGAAAACTCCTCTCAGGCTAATTTTAATTGATAGAGCAAAACGCAGATTATGCGTACTGCCTTCGTTATCTGCCACAGACACTCACATCACTGCAGCTCAGCAGCACTGATGGAGACTCTTAACTTCCCCTCCAAGTGTCCAGTCCTGTCCTCTTCTGTCCACACTTCATGGCTGTATCTCTGTAGGAAGATGATGTCCCCCATTGTTTGTCCTGTCTACACATCTCTGATTGGGGAAGTGTTTCTTTGGCCTTTTTTACACTGAGATTGTGCTATAAGGCTGCAAACAAACTCCCCCTATATACCTCCCCTGGATGTTTACACAGAAACAAATGACGGCGGCATCATGTCACTCCAGTGTGTGATTTGTCTAAGGTGACCTTACCTTCTCTGTAATGTGGCAGCTGATCTCATCCTCTGCTCTGAGGGTAAGAAGCTCCTGAATCTCATTATTTTTCCAATTTGTGGACATTTATAGCCACTGTTCTTCCTCTTTGAATTAGCAGCTATGCTAACAGCTGCTTTTGAAATATCCCGCTTGTTTGCATCACACCTGTGCTACCCATGGTCACGTCATCCCATACAGAATAGCGAGGCAGCATGACAGCGTGATATTCCCGCCTTGAATAGGCAGTGTAAATGTGGCTTGTAACTGGCAGAAATTCATCACAGGAACAGTTGTGTCACGACATCAACTTATCATAGATGTATAAAGAGAACTGGATAAAGTGTTGGAGGTGGATCTCTGTTCATTCTTATGAAAGCTGCTGAATGGTGCATGAAGTTTTTTGGGTTTAAAATATATGGAAACTGAAATCTCTATTTAGGATTTTAATAAGGGCTCTTTAGGTGTTTGAACTTGAAGCTGAAGCACCAAAACAAAACAAAAAAATATATATTTTTGGGCTGATGGCATCACATGGCTGACTGGGAGGTTGTAGTTGCACAGTCTGGCCTGTTTGTCAAATTGGCTCTAAAGCCCAGTGCTGTTCCTGGGAGTTTGCCCCTCACAGCTGGCCCCTGGATCCTTTTGTCGTCCCTCTGAGCTACAGCCAGAAACTTTCTTTTTCTGCCTTCTTAGTCCGACATTTTAAGGCCCTCTTCAGTTTCAGGCCCTTGACCCCAAAATTGAGGTGAAGCGGCTGTTTTAGGTCAACTCTCAGTGCAAGGAATTCATAAAGGCAGGGAAAAGTGAGGGAAACTGGTTCAAAAGGTTAAATGACGAAATGCCTCTGAACATGGATGAAATGCTGGATAAAGGTTGATGATTTCCTGCCAAATGTGACCCAGTGGCTCACACATTTCAGTCATCATGTATTTCAAGTTTTCATATTTGGTGATGTGGCTCAAGAATCTCTCAATAGCTTATCCTCTTGTTGACTAGTAAAAATACCCATGTTTTAAAATCAACATGCTTATAGTTTATTCATGGGGAAATGGTGTCTTAATAACTAAAAAATATTGAACACAATCTGAATATTCTATATAAAAACACAGTTATCCAGCACTTCAAAGTTTTACTTGCCATCTAAAGTTGAGACGAACTGTTTTTACTTTCTGAACGCTTTAAAAATGGGTCTTTCCCACAGGACGTGAATTCCCATAATGCACAGCTTCATAATTTTCATTCCCGGCCATCTGCCACTTCTTGGATTCATTTGTACCACGACTAGAATTAGCATCCAAAAAGGATTATTCTCCGTTTATGTGAAGTATTTCGGGGATGGAACTTCATGCTGGAAAGAGTTAAGCTGGGATAACTTTAAAATTTTGTGTTTATAAGTCGATAATTAATTGAATATCACACCAGAAGTGAGTGTAGCATATGTGGGCACACCTCAGCCCTCAATCTTTGTGATAATTTTTTGTTTTGTATGTAAATGATCAAAATAAGTTGGTGGTGATGATAAAGCAGAGCCTGTAATTGTGTTTAGTAGTCATCCAGCCTGCCACTCAGTTTCATAATTAACCCCCCAAGTCTTCACTGCAGACGTGATTCATCAAAGCATCTAATGTCGCTTTCTTTACTTCATTATTGTTGTGTGGATGCATTTAAAAGCAAAGTCGTGCTCGCAACAGGATACCCAGCAGTGATGAGCTCCCCAATTTTTTAATTTCCTCTCACACAGTGACTCATCAGCCTTCTTTATGTGTCATAATAGCAAGGAATAAAAAACAAAGCAGTAGTAGAAGCTGCTCTGGTAAGACTTGAATCTCACATATTACTGCCAAACAGTTTTCATTATCAGAGTAAAACAAGAGTGAAAGAGAGTTTGTTTGTTACCTGCACAGGCAAGTTGTTAACCTTTGTGAACACTCCTCTGGGTGTGTGTTCATGTAAACACAGTCACAAGTTTACAGCCTTATCTGGAGCGTCTGTTCAGTTAACTCTCAGTGACCCTGACAAGAGTTTGCTCAAGCCTTAACCAAGTTTAAGTGTAACCTGAAGCTTATTTCTTATGTGCAAGAACATAAAAAGAAAGCAGTGACTAGGTTCACATAAAATGACCCAAAATATTGGCAAGAAATTTCTAAAAAATTACATAGAAATCACCTAAAAAGTTGCAACAACAAAAAAAAAGAAAAATCAGAAACTAACAAGGAAAAGACCTGAGAAAACATGCTTAAAAATACATTTTTCCGACATTATAATTAGTAATACATGATTGTATTTATTATAAAAACTTTTCTAGATTTTTCTGTCTTTGTTGTCAGTTTAATATCTTTCTCTCTCTTTTCTTTCTTCATTTTGATGTCAAGTTGCTCATTGCCTTTTTTTCCACGTTCTCACAGTTAAATGCTTGAAAAACATTGCAACACAAGAAAACTGATTTCAATCTAGGTTTCAAAGGGTTAGCTCGACTTTGTGAGTCAACATTTTTAATAATTCTGTCACTCCACCTAATAAATACATGCATTCAGTGGTGTAATCTTGAATCTTTAACCTAGACTTTTTTTAACCCTCTAGATCCCTTTTGATGTTATTTTAGTTTTTACATACATGCAGTTCCATTTAAACGTGTCTGTTTTCAATCAGATGTCCCTCTCAGGTTCAGTTCCTTTATGTATACAGAGTTTTCCCCTGCTGAACTTCATCATGTCGGGGGATGGGCAGTGAAGAAGATAAAGCAACACTGGGAAACACATTTCTCACCTTAATTATGTCGTCATTCGCTGCTTTTGCAGATTTTGCACCAAAATAAGCATTTTTCTTTTCTTTTTTTTTTAACTACATTATTGCAGTAAACAAGGTATTCCTCCACACAGCTGAGAAGGTGCCCTCAGTAAAATGGGGAGAAAATGCAAATGTGCTGCTGATTAGCCACCAAACTTTGTATGAGTAAAACCAAAGAAGAATAAAAAGTAATGGAAAAAGTAATATAAAAGGAAAAAGCGTAAATAGAGAGAGTGAGAGTGAGAGTGAGAGTTTTCAGTTTATCTTTGGCATCCAACAATATTCAGTAGTCATTAATGTATTTCTAAAATGTTTGTTTTGTCTCTTTCCCCGTCAGTCATCCCAAACACCCTCAGGGTCTCCCCTGTGACCCCGCCCCCAGCCATCCCAGAAGGAAGTGACCTCACGCTTTCCTGCAACGTCACCCGGCAGCTCACCCACCCCACCTACCTGTCCGTCACCTGGTCGGTGAAGAGGGGAGCAACATCGGAGGAGATTTTGACATTTGGCCCTCAGGGAGACGTGATTACAGGGGCAAAGTTTTCCAGGCGCTATGCTGACGGAGGTATCCGATTGGTTCCCGGGAGGAATGGGGTGTTTGAATTGGTGATTTCCAAAGTGACGACATCTGACGAAGGGATTTATGAATGCAATGGAACTGAGTGGACGCATGAAAATGGAGGAAAATGGATAAAAATTGTGGAGAGCACAAAGGAGATGGGAACTGTTGCTGTTACTCCTACAGGTAAGAAAAAGAAACACAGTTATGACAGCAGCTTATACTTTAAGTATATATAAGTGATAACAGCAGAAAAAGTATTACTATCAGCATAAGAGAAGTAAATGCAGGTAATATTTTCAGCTCAACATATTCACTCTGCGTCTGCTCTGTCACATCTCTCCAAAACCATAGAATCATACTTTTTATGACTTTGTTTACGAAGCAGTTGTTGACTTGCAGTTCATTAAAGCTGGTCGCTGCAGTGTTTACACTGGAGATTTGACATGGAGGACGGCGCAGGCGAAGTGTTGTATTGGATTTCTTTTCATCATTTGGCGTCCTTAAAAAGTCATTGATGCTGCTACAGGCTGCAGTTGAAACAAGACGCCTGCAGCGAATTCTCTGTGTGTTAGTTGAAAGTTGTTCTCATGTTTGAAGTGTGCCTGTCAGTATATTATAGGCTACTAGAGATGGATGAAACTAACGTGAGGCCAGTTTCTGTAACTGGCAGCTCAGTCACCTGCACAGTTAGAAAGTGGCTTTGTAACTGAGGCTACATCAACTGCATTTGAGCTGCATTAACATAACAAAACCCATTTTTGATACTTTTATTTTTTGCTGTCCATCCTGAGTCCAATTATGTCATAGAAGCACAGACTTAAATGAATACTTCACCCCCCAAAGACCATTTGTGCATTGCTTAATAGCTCAATGTTACTTTCAAAATTATGAGAAAAAAACATTATTTTTCTTACATGCCCTGGGTAAATGAAGGATTAAAAAAAAAAAAAAAAATCCGAACACACAGACGTGAGCTAGTTCTGCCTAATACGGCATACTTTTATTGGTGCCCATTTTCAGACCCATTGGGTTACAGATGCTATGTAAAAGTGATCCTGTGCAACATAAACTTGGCATTAAGGTGTTCCCGGCTCATCCTTAACAGTAATTATGCCTGAAGTAGCAGCGCTGTAGTAATAAGATGTTGGTGATAATTACTCTAAAGGGAGCAATAGATAATCTTTGAATCTCAGTCTTGGTCCCTGATTAAAAATAAGGTTACACTGTATGTTTCATCGCTTCCTTTGCTGCTGTTGGATGTGGAGCGATACTGGAAGAAAATGAAGGATGAGGAGAGAGGGAGGGACGTGGGAGAGTTCCCTCTCTGTTGTGCGGCTGTCTTCATTTTAATGGCATCCTCTCCTCTGTGAGCCTTTCTCTCTTCTATGCCTCACTCTGTCCCAGGACGCCCGTGACCCTCAGTGTCTGTCTCTCAGTCTTCTTCTGTCCTCGGAGAGGCCCCCTGCACTCACACACTCTCTCTCACTCATTCACTGCGGTTGCTGTGGTCACCGTATCTTATATCTTTCTGGGCTACCATATCCTCTTAAAGTGCTGGAAGACACCCAGTGGTTTGTAATGAAACCAGAGATGAGCTTCACACACACACACACACACACACACACACACACACACACACACACACACACACACACACACACACACACACACACACACACACACACACACACTCACACACACACACATACGCATATCTCTCAGGTCCATTGTGTGCCAGTCAGTTCATATTGACTTACTGACTTAAGTAAAGAGGATGAGAAAAGTCAAACAGAGTGAGCTTTGTGTCTTTTGTCCTTTTCCAGACACCATACAGAGACTCTTCTACAAATACTGGTGTCCAGGTTGTTACTGGAGACCGTGTCCAAACCCTTAATCCAACTGTTGAAGATACACAGACAGAAAAGACTGAATCACCACTGAGAGGAGGCTTTGGGAAACCAAAGCAGTCCGGTTCAGTTTAGTTGCATTTGGTACATATTGGAACGATTGTTGACAGACGTTTTGGATGGTACCAACACATCAGTTCTATACTTTCCCCATTTTTCATTACCCCTCTGTAGGGGTACTGAGCACTTAGGCTTTTCCCTGAATTGCTGACATTTATAGATTATCCAAAGAATTATAAGACCCTATACCTACATCTTGTCGAGTTTCAAACTTTGCTGCTGATGAATAGTATGACCTTTATAATTAACTAACAATGTAATGTAAACATCATTGATTGATTTGCAAAGTCTGAGTCTAATATTGTTGTCTTTGTGCAGAATAATAGTAATTCTTAAGAACATTTCATATTGTCAAACTTATTAAAGACCAAAGCATTGTTTGTTTGTTTGGCATGTCCGCATAAGGATGACTAATATTGTCTCTGTCTCTGTCTTCTCAAGGTCAGTCCCTCAGTGTGAAGGCTTCCTCCTCCTCCCCTCCCTCCTCTGCATCTCTGCTCCTCTCCCCCGGTGAGACGCTGACCCTCCTCTGCTCCGTTGCCGCCGACAACCTGCCCGCCCTCGCCCTGGAAGTAACCTGGCTGGCCGATGGCCGTGATATCGTCACCATGGAGCGTGGCGGGGTGGTGATCTCGAACACGTCCTCGAGCGGTGCGCAGGGGAAACGAGGGGAGGCGAGCCTGGAGCGGACAGGATCTGGAGAGTACAGGCTGGCGGTGAGGGGGGTGAGCGGGGAGGACGGAGGGGCGTACGCCTGCCGCATCCGAGCCTTCATCGAGAAGGGAGGAAGGAGCTCGGGAGGAGGAGGGAGGTGGCACATGGCAGCAGAGAAAACATCCAGCCCTGTGACGGTGAAGGTGGCACAGATCAGTGAGTTAAACAACTGCATGTTTTACATTTTTATATGTTTTTTTTTTATATTTCATTTTAAAATGTCCAGATGATCAATGAAACATAAAACATTAGTTGCAGAAATCAGATCAGTTGCATAAAGAGGCTTGACAGTCAAAATGAAAGCACTCTTGAGTATCACATAATAATAACTTTTTAAATATAAGAAAATACACAAATACCAGAAATACTAACTAAAAATGTCACCCTCATGAATTTCATTTCATAGTTTTGACTTCATGACAATCTACTCATCAGTATGAAGTCAAGTTATGAATGAATATTTGATATTGTAGATGTTTTACTGTGCAGCCTGTTGATTTCTGTGATGATAGTGATAGCGCTCTGAACTGTCTCTTGGTCACCTCAGATTGTAGCGAACATCATTTTTGGCTTACTGATGAATGACCAGCTTGTGTTTCTTATGACAGTTTCTCAAAAATGCATTTGAAAGGGAAACTTATGGAACTGATGTTGCTCAAATACCCCATAGTGGTTACTTTGCAGCCTGTTAAGTGCTGCAGGCTGCAGTGCTCTCAATACTGAACCAGTTTCAAATTTTTTTGTTCCTGTTGGTCATTTAGACTTAAAATCACGGGAAAATAGGATCCAGTTTACCCTTAAATAAAAGCACCAGTGGTTATCCCTTAACTATTGCATCATCACTGTCAGTATTTGTGGTCCAAAATATTTGATTTTTCCTGTATGGATTCACATTTCTTGACAATAGAGTGGTTTGCCGCTTAAGACACCTTCATCAGAGACCTGCGTGTGTTCGTGGACAGTTCTGATGTCCAACGCAGTGAAGAACCTGATAAGAAAATGTGGGGAAAAGTAGATCTAACGGACAGTGTGCATGTAGTTTCTGTGTGATTTCATGATTTGAGGATGTGTAACAGTGCTGCGGTGCCACAGATGAATCTGGTGTCTCAAGGGGAAACTCTTTAATCCTGTAGTCAGCCTGTCGACTCCTGCTGTGAGAACGATTGATTAGTCATGCCTGTCCTGCACTCTGCTACCTCTGGGTATGCAGTATGTGTGTATGTGTGCGTGTGTGTATATGTGTGTGTGAGTGTGATACTCTGATCTTGCCTCTAAAGAGCAGTGGTGTCAAACACAGTCGACACAGCGATCAATTACTGGCATGGTGGGTGGTCCCTCTGTCTGTCTGTCGGTTTCCCTCCCTCTTGCACTGCGTTTTTGAATTTTACATCATGTTGGGGAATAGAGTTGGCTTGCAAGGTGAAATATTGGATACGCAATTAGATGTGGAATTAGTTTCTTTCGTTCCTCCTAAATAAACATAATTATCAAAATTAGGATGCTCATTCACACTGTCGTGCTTTATTTTCTCTTTGATTTCGACTTAAGAAGGATGATCCAATCAGACTTGAAGAAACAAAACCAGTATCTGATTTCATTTGGTTTTAACGAGCCGATCCAACACAATCCACAAATGTTTGAAACTTGGGTATTTTTCAATCTGGACCCATTTTCCCATGTTCTTGTGTCTAAGTGACTAACAGGAACAGCTATTTTTGAATGTGTTGAGGGAAAAGACTGCAGCTGACAGTGGAACGTTATTGGGCAATTACTCACGTCAATGAACATCCACTAAAGGTGCTTGTTTTTGCCACTAACAGGCTCTAATTATTATAAGTGTCTGACATTATGGAGAGGATCCCGTACAGAGATAGACCTTTTTCTTTAAGTGTAAGATCCTTTTTGTTTAACCAAAAACACCCCCCTAAATTTCTATCCGCACCACTCCATTTAAATAAACATTGTATATGTGCGTGTGTGTGTATATATGTATATATATATATACAATATATATATATTATATATATATATATATAATTTATTTTATTTTTTTTTAATCTAAAACAATGACAGAAACAACAAAAACTATCCTTCACTTAAAGAAAAAGGTCTGTCTGTGTTTGGGTCCTTTTTATAATGTTGTCCCACATTTTGAGTAGCAATCTGGTAAAAACGCCTTTAGTAGGTGTACATGGATGGTGCGAACATGCCCACAGTGGTTAGATTGCAGCCTGGTTCAGCCCTCTCACTCAGCACTAGACTGCCTTTACATGGCAACTGTTCTTGCATGAAACAATGTTCTCAGCATGGCTGTCATTCATTCAACATCGGTGTTTTGGGGGCCTGAAAACGAAGACTTTTGAAACCAGTTCTCAAAACAAACATATCCCCTTCTGTTGGTGTGTAAACTGGCAATGCACAGATCCTGTGAGAAGGGAGACTTCACAGCCGCACTATGCGCGTGCACGTGGTGTTCTTCTATGACGTGTCATTACGAAGTTACACCGCCATGTACCGACCTGGGAGTACACTAGTATCATTCTCACAGTGTTATCATATGAACACACATCTTTTTTAAAAACGCAAAGGAAAGACTTTTCCATTTTTAGTAGTCTGGTCTAAATGTGGACTTTGGTTTAGGTGCACCCAATGAGTCAATAATCACTGCTGTATTGGCCTGCTATGATCTAATTCACTAATGTCAGCACATAAAGGTGTTCCACCCAGAAAGCTGTGGCAGTGAGACAATCATCTGTTATTGTGATCATAATAGTTGTTAGCCCCGAGATGTACAGATCATATGATAAAAGAGGAACTGTGGTTGAGGGAGTGTTTGATGTAGATCTATCATTTGTAGGCGATATGGTTTCTCAGTGAGTAATAGCCACAGTGGACAAAGAGTGGTGGATTGGAAAGAAACAGTGACAGCATCACCTAAATGCTTCTATTACATTGCTGCAATTTAATGTGCATCCAGTCCGTCCATAGTGCCAACTGCCACTGCTGCAGGGCTGCAGAGAGCTACTTAACTGTGTCAAACTGGACCTAATGAGCATGAAGACTTGAACTGAATGTGAGGAGCTGAAACTTCACTGTTCACTTGAATGGTTGAACTTGGTCTTACAGAAATAGTTTCACATTTTGACAAGTGTGCTTGTATGCATTATATTGATATTTTGGGTTTTTTTGCATTCTAATTTTCATAAAAGGCCAGTGTGTAGGAATTAGGAGTATCTGATGACAGAAATTTAATATAATATTCATATCTATATTTTCATTGGTGTTTTCCTTAACAATCTAGCTTTTTTTAGTCACAGATTTCTGCATATGAATGCAGAATACAAGTGATTCTTTCTATAAGTATGAATTTAATTATTGTCAGTCCAATAACTAATCGGTTCCAAAATTTGGGAAGGGCTATTCCATTGATTGCAGTCTGCAACCTAGAGTTGCAATGGTATGGTAACAATCTCAGAAAATATCATGGTTTCACAGTATGTATGTCACAGTATTCAGTATGACACAATTAGTATTAATATGGAAAGAAAACAGTGTTTTGGTTGAACAAACACTTTGTAATAGTTGAAACTTGAGAATATTTTTTATAGAAGTATGTGTAAAAACACAGTTGAGGGGAAAAGGAGATCCACATGCGCAGGAGGGAATCTCTGCCTGGCATGTTTGTCATTATTGTAGATAAGTGAATGTACACAGTATGATAACTGTCAATTTTAATACCACGGTATTCCTTAAAACAGGTATAACACTGCAACCCTACAGCAACCTCACTGCTCGTTGCCACTAAATCCTGCTAGCTGCTCCTTTAAATGCAGTGAGCCCCCGTTGACAAAAGTTTTTTATCAATAGCATATCAAACCTTGACCCCAAAACCAAGTCTTGAATATCGTTTTGATGCTGTTACGCCCCCGTATTAAAGGCTTGTTTTAACACTGACAGAGAGCAGCACTGTCGTGATGGTGATGGAGAGACGGGTGGATTGAAGGTGTGTACAGACTGATCTGAAAACCAGCTGCTGTTATGTCATAGCAGTTGGATTTCTGACAAACTCCCAGTTCCCCATGAAATGAATGAATTGGACTTAAATGAATAAATAAACACTTGTTATATAATCACTCTCGGTTCAGCTTCAGTACTATGGTTAATGCTTTTGGGGATTCCCAGGAAGTGTCGGACTGACTTGCTAAAAGTTTAATGTGCGCCTGAGTGTCATTTTAATTTAGAAAAGTGGCAATTACTCGTCTTTGTCCCACTTTCTTTTTGGAGTAAGCCGTGGTTTGAAAAGAATAAAAGACTTTTAATGATATTTATGGAGTCCAGTTTGCTTTGGTGCTTCTTGGCATTGATATTAGCAGTTAAGTTCAAAAACACCTCAAAGTGCTTTATTCCCTCTCAAGAGTTTGGAGTGGATGCATGCCACATGATACTAACGTCAAAAGGAAATCAGACAAATATAAGTATTTATTAACATGCAATTTACCCATGAAGCCCTGCACATTTTAGTTTTTGATCAGTCAAAACATGCTATCGTTTCATTTGTTTACTAATCTTTCTTGAAAATTAGAAAGAAATTAGGAAATACTTCTTTTGATGGAAATATACAGCCAGTTTTTAGAGTTTCTTTTTTACTTTCATTTTGTAATTTAAATCTCCTATTTAATTTTTTACAGTGGCAATTTCTTTCCATTTAGGGAGTGGTCTTGGCAGACCTCCTACTTTTTTTCTGGTTTGGCTGCTCTGGATTTGGGATAGTTAATAACAGTACTTTTGTTTCAAAGTTGCTGTTTTTTTGCACACAGTTTGGAAAAGCATTTGGCACTAAATGTCTTCACTGAACTCAGACTAACTAAATTAAAGTATGGCCACTCACCACACCCATTTAATGCAGAGGGGAAACTCAATTCATTTAACAAATTAAATCAAATTAAATTAAAATACCATTTAATACAGTACTTTAAATAAAATTGATTAAAATGTCATTGCAGCCTTGACAGACTATATTTGACCTGCGTGTTCAGGGACCACTTGACTGATATCAGATAATTCATAACTGACTGACAGACTAATCACTTCCACACATCTCTTGACTGCGCTCTCACTTCCTGTCTCGCATGTTTCCTCTTTTGTTCTTTGCTTTAACCTTCTCTCTCTACGACCAACAGCTTCCTCTCCTTTCAGTTATTTTAAAGTTCTGAACACAAAAATAGCATAAGCCTTTACTGAAGGTTCAAGGTTCAATAGTATTCATCATTTTACAACACAAAGTTGTAGTCTGACTCACAGGATGTAGACTGGATATTAACCTGCCATTGGTCACCTATTTCAGATTTAATCTGATCCTCTGATGTCATCTGCGTGTAAGACGATTGCGATCAGCAAAATTAAACTTCTGTTTGTCCACCTGGGCCGGCTGGTGGATTCAAACAGCTACCACTCTCATCAGCTTGAGTCTCTAACATGTTCTGGGTTGGTTGTGTTCTACTGGACTTTAATGCACAATTTATTGTTTTCATATGGTTTCCTTTGTAAAGGTTCAGCAGCTATAGCATGCATAGGACTCTTGGGAGGTGCAGATCTCGTATACACACCCATAATACAGACGTTCTGCAGAATTTCAGAATAAGAAACATGCATGACAACAGGCATCTACATTGGTTATAAAATAGCAAAACACTGACGGTAGCCCCGTCCATAGGCAGGCTTTTTTATAACCCAAATCAGTCGTCCTCAGAGGATGGTGCAGAGTGTGTTTTCTGGCTGTAAAGAGTCCCACATCCTGTACTGTATGTCAACTGGAGCCTTTAGTTAAAATAACAACCCTCTCTTACACACACAGAAGATTCCTGAAGCCTCGAGGATCCATGTTACATTTAGAAATATCAACCAGGCTTCATACACACACACACACACACACACACACACACTCAGTTAGAGCATAGCTGAAATATCAATGAGCGCAATCCAGAACATTTTGGTAATCTCTGCTGCGTGTGTGTGTGTTTACATGGATGGTAGTGTGCACATGTTATCTGCATACTTAAGTGTGTGTCTGTCGGGCATTTTTCAAGTGTGTGAGAGTGAAACTAGGTTTGTTGAAGGCTTTCTCTGGAGAGTAAATGCTGCACACACATACACGCTTCAAACGCTGTCTTTATCTGTGTGTGTGTATGTGTGTGTGTCCCACATACTGAGGCTATGAGGCTGTTCTCGCTGGTGGAACTCCTACATTTTGGCCTGAGGGTATACATTCCTTCATACTTCATCTGTAGACACACACACACACACACACACACTCATACACACCGTGAGAGCAACATTTCTAATTGACTGCAGCTCATATATTTCATCCTCCTTCTATGAGCTTAGACTTTGTGTATATCTGTGTCTAAGCGTGCGTGTGTGTGTGTGTGTTGTCAAGCAGTCCGTTCCGATTCTATTGATGTGTGGCCTTGAGGTTGCCCACTCTTCCCACGATGCTTTGCTGCAAGCATAGCCTACCAGGAAGCACAAATGGAGTTGGAGAACTTGTTTAGGAGCTCCCCATGGCACACACACTCACACACACACACACACACACACATACACACACACAGAGCTAAAGAGGGTGTAATTCCTCTCACCCTTGGCTACACTTCCCCTGTGTGCGTGTTGTTGTGTCAGCTGGAATTGTTGTCAATGGAGCCACTTCACTCCAGAAATGAGTGCTTTTATTTCACGCGAGCTTATATTTCTTATTTTTCATCACTTATCAGAATATTTATGAATATATACACTATGTATGAGAGCGTCTGTGTATTTTAATTATGTATAGATTTGGCTTTTTGCTCATATTTATTTAGTATCGATGGCAGATTTTGACTCTTCCAGCTGCTTCTTTCACACCAGCTAACTATGAATGTGGAATATTGAATAGAGATATTTTTGCACCCAGGCTGTTAAGTTTTGCACCCAGAAATTCAGCTGTCTTCTTTCACATGTACTTAGTACAGATTAATTTCTCCATGTTCACATGAAACTGGAACAAAACAAGACCAGTGTTGCATTGATTTTTCTTCTATAACTATAAATTACTGACCTTGCTAATACAAGACGAACAAAATCAGTAGCTTTTGCTGTCCGCTGGACACCTTTTGCTGAATTAAAAATAAAAATGATCTGCTGTGAAATAAACACACTTAAAATTTATCTTATTAGTTAAAACTTATGTTGACAAAGGTTTTTACAACATCATTAGTAGTTGAAAGTACAGAGTAAATCACAGTAAATTGCAATATATGTTATCGCAGTAATCAATGTATCACAAAGTGTTTAAAGTTGCAGTAATATTGTATCGCCACTAAAGCATCATGATCATATCTAATCAAAGGGTCATTATAGTCAAGTTTGTTCCAGTCCTCCTGCTGTGTGTTTGCATTTATCCTTTCATACTGTATATTTCTTAAACAGTGTTTTTTACATTAAGTCCATTAAAGGACGGGTCCACCTGTGATCTTTTCTGTGTTTTTCATGTGGAAACTCCCACTCAGCAGTTGAGGGGCTTTCACACTGCGGCCCAGTAACTCGCCACCTCCAGTCATGTCAATGAGGGGATGCTGTTTTAAACAAGTGTTTGCTCTGCCCCATTGAGTTCACCGTGTTGAATTTTTGGCAGTTGCTCTGATGGCAGTGGGCAGAGGGCACACTCGCCTGTGCTCGGTCACCCTATGTTTCTAGTGTGCAAGCTTCATGGGCCTGTAATGCGTAAGATGCGGGTACTTTCATACAGCGAAAATAGAGTCTGTGAGTCTGTGTCACTGTGTCGCCCCGGTGTGTGATTTTAGATTGAATGGCCTTCAATAAACAAAAGAAGTGTGCCGGGCGAGACGTTTAATACAACATTAATGGCATCCAGTGTGATGTCTATCATAGAGTTGGGCAGTGCTTACGAAGCAGTAACAACGGCATAATATGGCAACAACAGTTATTTACTGTCCGTGTTATATTGGGGTTGAGGGGAAGTGGCTCCTGGACCTCATCGCCACCACAATTTGCAGACAATTTTGCTGCTTTTAACAACCACTTGTGTCTCGTGCCTGATGATACCACATTCCTAGTTCTCAGCTATTAACTTGGCGGATGTAATGTACCGATTACTCATAAAAATGATGGACAACACCATGAAATGTGCATCTAAAGCTGTATGACTTTAATAGCATGTAGTTCTCCGCTGTGTGGTGATTCCTATAGTTATTAAAGATTAATGTACAGACTGTTTTTGAACTGTGGATGGGACAAGGAAGGATGCCATATGTTGATTCATTAAAAGTGGAAAAACAGGGTACAAAAGGGACAGGTGGCTGCCTGTTTCTAGTACAGTGTCGCAGTTTGCTTTCAATTAGCCACCAACCATCAGCCAGTAGGTATATGAGGCAGAGGCGATTGATCTCAGGCCCAATGTGGATTGGCTCAAGGACTGGCTCAGTGTGTCCCAACACTCCCTTGAGCCTGAATTTCACTTCAGCTTCTTCTTTCCATTGTATTCTCCATATTTAGCTGTCAGGCTGTGATGTATACTGGATATAATCCAGTGTTTCTGCGACCTTGTTGGTGCAGAAGAGAGTGCTTTAACCAGTCGATCTGTCTGCAGTCACTTGCTTTGAGCAGTGAGCAGAAAATTAACATTCAAAAATCAGATTTCTCTGCAGTCCGGCTGGGTCTTACGCTACGATCCGATGAGGAATTCAGAGATATGAGTGGATCTCTGTGTTCAGCTGCTCCCTCTCACTGAGTGAGGTCACACCCCCACTCGTTTGGAAGTGCTCCAGCTTGACTGATAGGAGACCCCGAGACCTCGGCGCAGACACCCTGTAGGGATTGTGTCTCTCAGCTGACCTGCGAGGGCCAGGTGGAGCTCGAGGAAACTGTGGGAGGAAAAGATATTAAAAAACATGTCTTGGAAAATAACCAACACTGCTTCATATTAAAGCTGCTACTATCATGTTTAAAGGGGTCAGGGTGAAGGAAGTATTCAGATCCTTTACATAAGTAAAAGTACCAATACCCTTTTAAAAGTCCTGAATTGAAAATTGTACTTAAGTTAAAGAGTTAAAGTAATTAAGTATAATCATATATATGTATTCCGGCTTCCTCCCACAGTCCAAAGACATGCAGCTCAGGTTAATTGATGACTCTAAATTGCCCTTAGGTGTGACTGTGAGTGTGTATGGTTGTTCGCCTATATGTGTCAGCCTCATGATAGTCTGGCGACCTGTCCAGGGTGTACCCCGCCTTCCGCCCAATGACAGCTGGGATTGGCTCCAGCCCCCCCGCGACCCTTACGAGGACAAGCGGTTACAGAAAATGACTGACTGACATATATATATATATATATATATATATATATATATATATATATATATATATAAAGTAGCAAAACACCCAAAACTTCATTAAAAAAGAAAAATAATTCCCTGAAAAGAAGCAAAAACATCCCAAAAAAACTAAAACACCTGAAAATAACACCCTCCAAAACAATAAAACAAAAATAGAAAAAAGTGTTTAATGTTTATTAAAATAGATAGCAATTAATTATCTGTCAATTGACAGAATTTATCAATTAATTCTTTAATGTCTTGATTAATCAACTAATCATTGTAACTGTACTTACAAACTTTGATAATTTAATTTATAACAAACATTTTATGAACTCCTCTTTTGTTCTGATGAAGAAATCTTGTATATTAACTCAGGATTTCAGATAAATATAGTAAAATAAAAAGTACAACATTCTCCTCTGTTATGTTGTGTAGTAAAAATATACAGTAGCATGAAAATAAAATCCTCTAGTAAAGTACACGTACCTCAAATTCATACTTAAGAGGCCTACAGTACTTGAGTAAATATACTTGTTTGCATTCCACCACTGAAAGGGTTAATTGTAGTGACAAACCCACAGAGAAATATGACCTAACTCTTAAGTCCTCTGTATTTAAGTTTTTTGCTGCATATCAGAGAGTTGCATAAAGCAGCTTTATCACACAGCTTTTCATTCATCCTGCAGTGTGTGTGCAGGGATTACAGTGTGTTTATGGAGGTGTGTTATTGGACCCTCACCAGATGCTCTGACTGTTGGCGTGGGCGTGTCCCCTCAGGTACCGGCGAGACAGAGAAAAAAATTCAGGAATTCCAGTGTGAGTAATGAGTTTGAAGGCTCATCGTGTCAAAACGCTGCGCAGCAGTTGTTGTGAGACAAAATTTAACAACACTGGAAAGTTTTCAGGGTAGCAATTATTTTACTTTTACTTTTGTCTACATGATTGCAAGAACAGTAAAACTGAACAGTAAAATTAGCCCATTAATAAAACAAAGTGATTACTCAAGAATCTGCATGACACTGCAGTGAATGAGAGGAGTGTGTTTGTTTAAACACTCTCAGTTTGTAACTAGTCTTTTAAAATGTAAAATGTTTAAAACTGTATTTTTTATCAGTATTAGTCTGCCTGAACACGTTGGCCATTATTTTTAAAGGGTAATTTTGGTATTTTCTCAACTTGGACCTTATCTTGCACCACAGCCTCCAGACTTATTTTGACCCTTTGAAACCTGAGCATATTGGGTTGATTTATTTTTTCAAAAACATGGGATTAAGGCAATTAGCAGTAAAACAAGAAATGGCCCAAAAATTTGCTAGAAATTCTTTAAAAAGTACAAGAAAATTACCCATAGTTAAAAAAAAAAAAAAAGGAAGTTAAAACAGGGCAAAAAACGTACTCAAAAATAATTTTAAATTTGTAATTATGATAATTATAAATGTAGTTTTCCAGTGGCTTTTATTTCAAACTTTTTAAAAAAAAACTTTTTATTCTACATCTACTGATTTCTTGCAATTTCTGGAACATTTGTTTTTTTTATTTTTTTGAAAGAAACCACACCAATTTGCTCAGGGTTAAAAAGTTTAAACACTTCTGAAAGGTGTCTGAATGCAGCCCAAGAAAAGTGATGTCATTTCAGGAGTCCTTAATCTAGAATTAGAACGAGAGCTGATGATCATTGGAGCAGTAGAAAGATCAACCAAGACAGCTTTTGTGCATTTTATTTTGTTTCTGTCAACTTTGAATGAAATTTTTACAGTGATAAAATAATTAATTTAATTGAAGTCTAGTGGGGTCGATGACAGCTGTTTTGGGGCTGTTTCTGGTTAAATAAAATGATCTTACTGTTGAACAAAGCGTCTCTGTTGGGATCCTATCTGTTGTCATACAGTTGGAATACAAATCTCAGCCTGTCAGTTACAAAAACAAGTACTTAGTTACCCTTTAAGGATGGCAGTTCGATTCCCGCCTCCTGCAACGTATTGAAGTCTTCGAGCATGAAACTGAATCCCAAATTGCTTCTGATGTGTGTTCATGCTGGGAAAAACTGTGAGCTGTTTCCTGTCAAATGAATGTAAAGCAGCGATCTTCAGTCATGCTAACTTTAATTCATACAGAATTGACTGATGAAAACCACTTAGCATTTTTCTTCCCCAAGGACACAGTTTAAGACGCTTCCTGCAGCTCTCCAGCAGTTTCCGAAACTCACTGAAAATCTGTCCTTCAGTGAAAACATAAAGCAGCAGAATTAAGGAGGCTGTGCATTGCCACAGGCTCTATAAAGCTCCAGTCTTTGGTTTAATGATGTTTAGCATCTATACTGCTCAGATGTTTGAGAGCTTCTACCTTAATTCACTTAACCAGTGCAGTTTGTCTGTGCAGAGCAAATGTTGGCATGATTTCCACACTTCTTCATCTATTATTTGCGGAGTATTTATTATTTAATCGTTATACATACTGTATACATCACACAGTATGTCAAGACAAGCTCTGCTTTGGTTTAATTTTTTAAATCCAGCATGAACATGTGCACTGTTTCATTGCGAAATCAAAAATTCATTTAGATGTTTAGTCTTGAGTATCAATTTTTATTTAATTTGGATGAGTGCAAATGAATTCTCTGTCTAGTAATCACATAAATTCATTGTGAAACCCAGCATGGATAGTAACAGATGACTGTGATCTGCCTGCACACACAGTAATCTGATTACATGTTGTTTTAGCTGTAATCTGTGATGTAAAATGTACATCTGTTCAGTGTGTGTCAGCCAGTACTTCCCCTCCGTCCTGGGAGACACGCAGAGTGTTGACAGAAAGAGAGAACAGCTCGAGTGCCTTGTTCATATCTGGTTTTCCGATCACACACACTGCACACACACACGCCTGCACAGTCCAGTGAAACCAGAGCGTCTCATGCCTTTGGTTGTTTTGGCAGAAACAGCATTTCTTCTGTTCCTGGAAACAGTAAACTCGCTGTGGTTGGGAGTTCAACTCTCTGCCTAGCTCAGTGGCACCGTCACTGCCAAGGTTAGCAAGTCACTTTCTTCTCTTCTGCTTGTTAGCAAACATATTATTATGGTGGCACACAGCCCACCTGTAAATGAGCCGAAGCAGAAAAGACACCGGCCAAATATGTTCAGTGAAAGCTCTGCTACAAGCTTTTTGGCTTGTATTTTTGCGTGTGTGCACGTGTTTTTTCAATCCAATTGCCAGGATACATTTTGGCATCGCTCCTTTCTGCAAAACAGGGATATATGTTACATTTGTATGTTTCATATGTCGTGAATATGTTGGAACCTTATCTTTTAATTTCGTGTTGTAACAATGCTGTGGTAAATGTGAGGTTAGGTTTAGGCACAAAAGCCACTTAGTTAGGGTAAGGAAAACATTTTTGGGATTAAAATACCTAGTTTGGTTGCTGCGAAAACGGCTGTAAATGTCTCAAACTGTCAATAAAAATACTCACCAAAAAATACACCAAACTCTTGTTTAAAAACAACAGCAATAACAGCAGCTTTTGTTGCTACAAACATGTCTGAAAATGCCAGGGACTATTGATAGAAACACCTGCTTTTGTTGCTTAAACACCGTTGGTAACAGCTTCAACTGTGTGTAAAAAAGACCTGCTTCTGTCTCTACAAATACAAATTTTTGTTAAAAAACACATGCTTCTGTTGCTACAACCATGGCTTGATATGTCCCTTTCTTCTGTTAAAAAGTCAAGTTTTGACACTGCTGGACATGTCCCAAACGTTGATAAAAAACACCATTTTTGTTGTTAGAACCAAATGTCTAGAACTGTTTTTTAAAAACACATGCTCCTGTCTCTGCAAAAGCTGCAAACATAGCTGGACACGTCCCAAACTCTTGGTAAAAAGACTGTCTTTTGTTGCCACACACAATGCTGGAAATGTCCCAAATTAATGTTAAAAAGACTGGCTTTATTGCTGCAAACACAGACATGTCCCAAACTTTTATTAAAAACAGACCTTTTTGTTACTACAAATATGGCTGTAAATGTCCCAAACTCTCGTTAAGAAATACCAGTTTTTGTCACTACACACACTGCTGGAAATGTCCTGAACTGCTCTTAAAAAGTCCGCTTTTGTTGCTACAAACATGGAAGGACATGTCCCACACTCTCGTCAAAAAACATCTGTTTTTGTTCGTCTCAAACGGTGGTCTGCTGCTCTCTGCTGTTTGGCAGGCATTTGGTGTTATGACAAATGTAACATATCCGTGTTTTCCAGAAACGTACAATGCCAACACTTTAATGTGGCGACTGGGCTGCATTTTTATAATAATAAACTGAATACTTTGTGGTTTTAGATTGTAGGTAAAACAAACCAAGACACTGAAATAGGCACTATTAATTTTGGGAACGTTTGAGGACAGTTCACAATTTTCTGAGATCTTTATCGTTCGGTAATTGAGAAAATAATTGGTAGATTAATCGACAATGAAAATGAAAACAGTAGTAGTGCTCTCACTCTCTGAACTGAACAGTCAGCATGTTGGCTAATGATTCGCTCAGTGAGGATCAGAAAAATAATGAATGAGATATCATAACATTTGAAAGCAGTCAGTGGCAAATGAAAGTCACCATTACATCCACTGCAAACTAACTAAGAGCCTCTAACCAAGAGCAGCTTCTTAAAATGAACACATGCAGCGCCGTGCAGATGAAAGCAGTTTGTTGTGTTATTGACATTGACCTATTTTTCCTCACTCTGCCTCCCCGAGCCACACACTAATAGAGCCTTTTCTTCTTTTTAAAGCTTGTTTTTACACAACTTCTGCTCTGCTAAACTCGACACAGCGCAGAATGGCCGGAAGAGCAGCGAAAGCTTCGAGTCAGACTCGGTTTGAGGACATGACATGAGGTCGACAGCATCACTGACACTTTAACATGGGGTTTGGGGTTTTCCACATTCGCAGGAAGTGCAGGGTGCTGAATGGCCGTTTCAGTCCACAGGGCTCTTAAGTGCACTTCCATATTTGCTGGATTGTTATTTTGCAGTCTGCTGAATATTGTAGTTGTGGTCAGTTAATGTCATGATATGGATCTTTCTATCTGTTCAAGACTTCCTGTTGTTTTGCATTTGTAGCTAATTTTCCAACCTTTTAGACACACAGATTTCTCATTATGAGATTTGTGAGTTCAACCAGCAAACCGCTAAGTAACTGTGTAGTTTGTGCTGTCAGACACTTAATCAAATGACTGCATCATACCCCAAAAAGAAAGCTATGTCAAAGGCAACATCCGTGTTGCATCATCATGTACAGAAACACTTAAGAAGTAATCACAATGAGCAGCAGACAGGAGAGAAGGATTGCTTTTTTTCCTGTCAGTTCAAGCAAAAGTATGTCAGCCATGTTTGTGAAGATTTATCTACAGTCACAACTCGAGCATACTTGTTTGTTATGCAAAAAGAAAGTCACCAAACTCCCTTTAAAATCTTGTGGTTAGATTTTGCCGTGCAAGAGGCAGTCATTGTAACCCCATTAAAACACAGTACACCGCCCTTTCTGCAACATTTATTTTAATTATTGATACATTTCTAATTTTATCCATCATTTCCAATCTGTAAAGTTGCACTAAGTCCAAAATATGTTATAATGTATGACATGACTTCCCATAATGGGAAAGGTTTTTAATTCATTGAATCATAAATTAGAGAAAAGGTGCAAATTATTGGGGGGGTCGATACAGCATAGCATTGCAATATCTTACATCAAGTGTCAATTTTTTATAATATAAATTATTAACATTGCAAAAAAATATTTGACTTTTGGTAGCCTACAAGAATCATAAAATAGATTGCTTTTCAGTCCACCAGACACATTTTGCTGCAATAAAAATGACTGAAGAGAAATTAAAAAAATGCAGATTCAACAAAAATTGGTTATTTAACTAAATTTTAAGGCTTGTATTTTAAAAAGTTTTTCAAATTTGGCACAATGGGAATCAAAGCAGTGGAATACCACATGCAGAGTGAGAAACAAAAATCGCCAAGAAAACTGCCAACAAATGCCACTTCGGTTTTACCAGCTCTACTCCAGAAAGTGTTAGATTTTTAAACGTGAAGTAGATCATCTATCTTCTTCATTTGACCAAAAAAATCATGTTTTATGTCACAATTTAGCCAAAATTGTCCCATAAAGTAACTGAATTGTAAACATGATCTTAAATCCAAGTGGAATTTAAAAAGTCTCTAAAAATAAAAAAAAGCGTAAGTGTTTGCTTTCAAACCCCGTACTGGCCCGTACTGGTGCTGCACAGGACCAAAGCTCCTGAACTGGGGCCGAGTTGCTCGATTAAACCAGCAACATGTTAGTGTGGGAGAGAGAGAGAGGCGCGTGGCACATTGGCAAAGAAACTTCACACATTCTCATCGTTCAAAGTGTGTGTGTGTGTGGACACGTGTGTGTGTTTCACAGCAGATGGTGACAGTGCATGAGTCAGTGTGTGTTTGTATGACGTCCATGTGACATCACGCAAGCCCTCTCCTTGGTCAAACACACACTCGGGCACAGTCTTACGTATGTGCTTGTATTAATAATGTTTCTGCTCAGTGTGTGTGTGTGTGTGTGTGTGTCAGTGATGATTTTTACATATACAGTGTGTGTGCGTGTGTGCGAGTGTGCGTGTGTGTGTGTGTGCGGTATCTCACAGTCAGGCAGGTGGAAATCTTTCTGTGTGTTTCCTGTTCATTGAGGCGTAAAGGTGCAATCTGGATGTCTGACTGAGAGGACCTGCCTTGCCACCTACACACACACACACACACACGCACACACTCTATTAACACTGTGACACACACCTCATCTCACAAAGGTCTATTTCTGTTGCCTGGCTCTTTCACTTAGCTCTATATTAAGGACCAAACCACACACACAAAAAACAACAGGATTTACTTTGCATTTGTCTAAAGATTCGGGGCTGTTGTAAAACCTGTCGGTGACTGATGAAAGAAACGCCCCACTGGGATGGAAATCATGTCTCTGGAGGCGGCGCAGCACTGTAACTGGATATATATTGCATTATTAGGTTTGAGTTGTTGTCCAATCATCAATGTGCTGATTCTTCCCCTGAAACTAGTATTAATTTCAGCCCCTGTGATATTTACAATCGGGATAATTAAATAAAAACTACTTGTGTAGCTGAACAGAAATGTTTGTGTTGTATCTTGGAGTAATTTCATGAGACTGATCACGCCTCAAATAAACTGACTAGATGTTTTTATTGGGAAATGAGCCTGAATGAAGCTTTTTCAGTTTGTAGGACAGTACAATACCTGCTTTTCAGCAGCTGTGGTTGGATCACACAAAGGTTTGGGTTGGGCTTTTGTTACATTCTTTACACTGTGTGTTTTTAGGTGTGTTTTAAAGAGCGTGTCAGGGTGTCACGTTTAGTCACAGTGGCTGCAGATTGGTTGTCCCTCCTCATCTCCACCTCCTTTTGAAATTAGGAATGTGTTGCTTCAATTATTGATTAAGATTGTGCCAATATCAAGCTTTGAAATGTGGCTGCCCTGTATGTGCAGCTGTAGTTTTAGTTGCTTAAGAGGATTGTTTAGATTTTTTTAAGTGTGGTTGTATGAGGTACTTATCCATAGTCAGTGTGTTACAAACATTAGCCCTCAGTTTGGAGTAGCGAGCTGTCTGACAGAAAAGTAAAGCAGCGAAAAAACCTTCAATATAGCGTCCACTTAAATAGATATTGATTTAATTTAAGGTGGCTAAAATACATTTTGTTGCTGCTCCTGTCTTCTGTCAGACTCCAGCCTGCTTCTCCTTGCAAGCACACTGTTACTGCTTCCAAATGTTTTTGTATTGTCAAATTTAGTTTAATATTGTCCATTTTTTCTCCACAGAGCCGAGCTTCACAGTGACCCTGGATGCTGTCCTGAACCCGCAGATGACGGCTGAACCCACAGAGCTGGCATGTCATGTGACCAACATAACCCATTTACCACTGGGAGGCCGACTGGGTGTCACCTGGGAGTACACCACACTTCCTGGTAATTTTACCGCCGCCTTTGTCAAAATCTGTAATATGTTTTATAATAGTATTTTTTTCAAGTGGACAAAACTTGGCAAAATCTTCAATGTGTTTTTCAGTGGAATTATGGAAAGTGGAAATTGACCTATCATCATGGTTTAAATGTTGATTGCACAGTGTAATGGCTATAGAATAATGGCACTATCTGCATTCAAACTGGTTCCCTATAAGCTTCACTTTTAGTCTGCAATTCTGTCTTTCACTGGCTACAGTCTCCGTGGAAAACAGAGACTCGATTTACAGCAAAATGGAGGTGCATCAAATTTGTGCAAAGAGGAAAAAGATCGCACTTTTTTCCACACTAGCTGTTTCCACTTACATGAAATCTGAAAAATTAATTAGAAATTAATACGAAACCTCTGTCACTGTTTTCTGCCCAATCACCTGCAGGTATCGGGGACGATCCTCAGACCTCACATCCCATTGGCTCCTTGGACAGCCATGGCAACCTGTTGCCAGGAGCAACGTATTCTGAGCGGCTGAAGACAGGCGTGATGTCTCTGTCCAGAGTCCAGCCCAACACTTTCAAACTGCGATTTCTACGCACTCAGGTAGCTGCAGACAGAAGGACTGATGGGAAAAAATGGATTTTGCCCCAACAGTGTTAGAATTATGTGTCAGTATCATGATGAAAACAACTGTCGAACTTGTTGTTGTTCACTAACATCTGTCACAACAGCTTTAAGGTGATATCAATAAAGCATTTAAAGCTTTTGAATGGAAAACAAACAACATGCACATGTGTACATTTAAATGCAGGTTTTCTCTAGTGACTTTGAAAATCCAAAAACATTTGTTTCTACGTAAAGTACACCAGAGGAAAAGTGATGGAAGTTAAAACTAAAGATTTAAATGATTAAATGATGATAAATGATTACATATGAAGATACTGTGTTACATCAGTTATTTTGTCCTGAGGCTGAGAAACACTGTTGAGATGAATCTGAACTGAACGTAGTAATGTCGATCGCAGACTCATTCTCACCCTTTTTGTAGGAGATCGACATGGGCCAGTATGTCTGCACTGTGTCTGCGTGGAGTGTGAACAGCCAGGGCGACGTGGTGAACACAGCTGAGTACCAGAGCTCGCCGCTGACTGTACGCTGGGATACAAAACGTAAGGAATATTTTATTTATCTACCCTCATCCACCCGCAGCAGCAGGGTGGCAGAACCAACATTACCCTAAAATAAATTTCTTTTACTTTTGTTTCTAACATAACTTTTTTCCATTAACTTAAATTTAAACAGACATTTCACCCCAAAATGAAAAAAAACAACATATTTCTCCTCTTGCCTGTAGCGCTATTTATCTTTCCAGATTGTTTCAATATCAAAAAAGTACATTTGAAAAACTCAACAGCAATATCTGTTTCTAAATCATGACCTGGTCACTCAGTTTATTCCACAAACCTTGTTGTAAACAGTTTCATGCAGGAACTGTTTTCTGTCTTCCGAACCACACCCGCCAACTGTATCACAAGAAGCGCACAAGAAGGCATGTTTCTCCCTACGGAGGAGAGGCATGCGCTCATGACAGCGACGATGGTGGTAAGATGGTTGGCGAGTGTTATTGGGTAGAAAGAAAATAAAGTATGGAAAAAAAACTGAATTACTTCGTGCAGTGGGGATATCAACTTCTACTCCAGATTGTATTTTGTGATTTATTGAGGCAATTTTGGGGGAAATTTAGAAAAACTGAACCATTAACTTGCAGAAAACTGCCAGGCAGTCACAGTAACCCTGCTGTTGTTGAGTGTTATGAATAAGCTCTAATGTCTACATATCATATCCAGACTTCAGAGTAAAATCCTTCAGGATAACAACAGACCTCTTGTCTCAGCCTCTCTCTCACACACACACACACACACACACACACACACACACACACGCACGCACGCACACACACACACACACACACACGCACACACACACGCACACACACACACCCACGTCCTCTCTATTTCAGTCCCACTCTCTGAGGTTGGTGCCCTCAATCTTGCTAATTGAGCCATGATGTAACTGCAATTCTCTGTGTGTGTGTGTGTGTGTGTGTGTGCCTGCTTTGAATCAGAACAAGTTCATGATGTAATGTGGTCTCACTTCCTGGCGGCCACTGTTAGGGATTTCCCCTGTCCGACACTTTGGTGGGCTGGAGTTATAGGTCGTTGATTGATCAGTTGATTAACCGGTATTTATTTTCAGGTCCCACTCTGAACATCGTCGCCAAACGCATCCGTGAAGCTGCAGTGGGCGGGGCTACCTTTGAGATGAGCTGCACCTTGTCCACTGAGAACCTTGGTGTGGCAGGTTACTCCGTGCTCATCCAGTCACAGGAGAACCTTGAGAGTAACGTGAAAACCATCATGACACTGAGCCCGGACAGCGTCATGCAGCACGGAGGAGCCACAGACCCCAACAGGAGGTACGTGTTTATAATAGCACATAAACTTTACAGTGATGCACTGGACTCTACTTTTATTTCAAATTTATTTATCTTTCTCTCCATGTCCACTCAGAGACAGTCTGGTTCTGACAAAGTTCGGTCCGGCAGAGTTTCGGTTTCGCCTGTCAGGCGTCCAGCTGTCTGACAGAGGTTTTTACTGGTGTGACATCACGGCGTGGACCAAACAGCAGCCAGGACAAGCCTGGACCAGAGCCACCAGGGCTGAGTCCAACAAAGTCAAGATCGACTTTCAGGAAAATGGTCTGTAGATGTGTTTGTTTTTTGTGCTTACAAAAGTTTAAATTTGAAAAAAATATTTTAAGTACTTTGCCAAAGCTGAAAACAATGATTTGCAGTGATATTTCTCACAGAAATGTTGTTTGTGGGGGGAAAACAATTGAAGGTACAAGACTGCGAAAAATCTTGTTAGAGAAGAGTCAAATAGTCCCACAGAACGACTTTCAATCAGCATGCTTCAAATTACTTTTCCAGTGAGGGTTGCTGAAATGAGGAAAGATTCTGAACATGCTATGCTGCATGTCATTTGTTGCACTTTCCTTCATACGTTACCTAGTTACATTAAAATGGATTGCTCCTCATCTTGTACACTAAATAATAATAATGCTAACTTTTTTTATACAGCACATTTTCACAAAGTGCTTTCTCAAAGCAAAAGCAGAAATGGGCCATTTTGAAGGCAGAGCTGTCTGTCTGTCTGCAGCTTATCTCATAAATTACTGAACTAATCAGCCTAATATTTTGTGTGCATATTTATGACTATATGCTCATAACCCTCTTGAAGTTGCCTTGATTCATAAATGTTTAAAAAAAGACCTGTATTATTGACAGTTTTATACTGACATTGACTATTGACTCCTCACTTCTCTTAACTGGCTGGTAAGGGCTGTCAATTTTCCAGATGCTCATAAAATTCTGAAAATCTGAATTGACAAATATCACAATCCCAAAACAGAACTATCTAAAATATCCAAATAGTTAAATATTTGGGTCCAGCCCTTTCATTTCATAACATTTCCCACAGCCAGGCTGTGTACAAAGAGCATAATAGAGGACAAAATGTTGAGAAAATATTTGCCTACAGTCTCATGAATGTCATCATTAATTTAAAACCCTTTTCTAGTCATTCAATCATTTATTCACTTTGATAACAATTCGAACAAATACCAGAGAAAAGAATCAGTGTTACCTGTGATGAAGTCCTGGAGTAGCTGTCTGTAGGTAGAAAAATGTAAGCAGTTTTGTACATTATACACACATCCTCCACCCACACAGTGTTAATGATAACCAACATAAATTCTCTAATAATGTGCAAAAATAAAGATGCTCACACACACACCTTAAGCCCTTTGACGCCCACCACAGCCACTGGCCTACTTAACTTTCTTTGATCTGATAGGGAGGTGGGAGGCAAGGGGAGGAACAGGAGCGTCAGAGGGAGAGATGAGGAAGAGGAGGGAGGCGACAAGGAGGAAGACAAAGAGAGGGAGGTGGTGCAGTGGGCTGAGGAGGGGGAAAGGGAAGAGCAACAAGGACAATAGGTGAGGCAGACTGGGAGAAGTGAGGAAGAAAAAAATGAGGAGAGGGAGGAGGACACACAAGGGAGGCAGGGAGGGACTGACGGACAGATAGACGAGTAAGAAAATGTGAAGAAATGTGGCAAAAAGGTAGGAGAATAATGAGTCAGAGGAGGACGAGAGGGGGAGGGAGAAAGGGAAGAAGAGGAAGAGGAGGATCAGGTGATAAAAGGTTTTTCAAGAGTAGTTACAGAGTGCTTCACAATAAAGTATTTTGCACAAAATAATAAATAAGAGGGAGGATAGCACACACACAAATAATTAACATAATTATGCTAAAGTTACAATCCTTGAGAGCTCTGTTTTGTTTTTGTTTATGGCATTAAGCAGTTTTTGCAGGTGTGTTTTTAGACCTCGTTTTCCAGAAACCCAAAGTGTCGCCCCTGGTGCCTTTTTTTTGAACAGTGTGCGATACATGTGTCTTGTTGCATGAGCTCCGCCCACCCTCTCTGGTGGACCAGCTTGTACTGGAAAACACGTCACTAACTGCGCGTCGCTTGCGATTTTCCTGATATCAATATCATAAATGCAGTTCTTCTGCAAACTATCTTTACAGTTAGATTTTTGATCATCAGTAATGTGGATATCATAACCAAGTGGGTAAAGGCAAATAATAGAACAGTTACAACAGTCTGACAAGTTCAGAAAATGACATTGCTTCGCATTAATGTCGCCTTTAAAACCAGGACAAAACAACACTTACGATACTACAATATCCAAAATTTACATCACAATATATACAATAACTATGATCACCAGCTCTTTGTCATTATATGATTTTTATCATCTCAAATGTATATATTAGCCTGAAAAGTCCAGTACAGTTCAACTTCACTGGTTAGCTAAGTTACTATATGACTCTATACTATATCACTCTGCTCTTCATCGAGCTTCATGCCGTCTCTCTTCCCTACAAATTACTTTGCTATACATGTTTGACAGGAGACGGACTGCAGTGTTTTAAACCATCTGAATGAAAATTACAGGAAAAAAGCTTTAAGGAGCAAAGAGACGGTGCAGAAGGAAAGAAAGATGACAGCAGAGGAGAGAAAGATGGACTGAAGACTATCTTCCATCTCTCTCTGGGGAGGCCAGCAGCCCTTGAGCGTTACTTCCTCTTTCTCTTTCTATCACTCGTCGTTTTTCCTCCCCCGTTCTCTCTCCACCATCCTTCACTCTCTCTCACCCCCACTGTCTCCCTCTACCTCTCTCGCCCCTCCCTCCCTCTCTCTCTGGGACATCTTCAAAGTGAAGCCCTTTGGCCAATCAGCCAGCTGCAGAGATCTGCACCGCTGCTTCTCTTTGCCGCACGCGCACGCACACGCGCGCATGTGTGTGTGTGTGATCTTTCAATTGTTCAAGTGTGTGAATCCAAGTTGAACATTTTGAGTTGACCCCACACAGAGCAACACGCACACACAAACACACACACTGACAGCGTTCAACTTCAAGCTGAGCATTTTTCAAGAACCCCTTATACTCGCCTTAGGGGACGGAAGTTCTGTGCACTCAATCGTGTGTGTGTGTGTGTGTGTGTGTGTGTGTGTGTGTGTGTGTGTGTGTGTGTTACGAGCACATCCACAAACTGGCAAATCTCCCAAGGTTCCAGCTGTATCTTGAATGTTTCAGACATGTTGTGGTGTTTCTGCCTGTACGGGGATCTTTTACGATGCCGTATATGGAAATCCAAAGTCTCACCAGCACATTTTCTCTTAAATAATTCAGTGTTTAAGTGATTTTGTGGATGGGTGGTAACATAAATATGGAGTGGCCAGTGGAAAAACATGTCGTTTCCACTAGTGTAAGATCAGTGTAAAGATTTACCAACATCCTCCTTCATAAGTTGTTATAGCTTTCAAAGTAGTCCAAAATTCATGTATTTCTCTGCAAAATTCTTCATTTTTATGACCTGGGTCTGATTTCTATAGTTAATTCCTGTTGATTATTCTTTTTTCTTCAACTTAAGCGGAGAGACAGACACTGACTCTACAAAGTTCATGTTGTGCAACTGTTGTAAAATCATGAGATTTTGCAGAGCTGCCCTTTGGTTTGACCCAAACTTCTTACTGTGATTGTTTAAGGCGTTTTCTCTCTTTGTTTTTGCTTCAACATAAGTGGTTTACATAATTTGGTTAGATTGTTTGCACGGAAATGTGTGCATGGACATCGGTGGGTAAATATTACAGCCAATAAGCAAACAATAAGACCCACAAAAAAGAAAATTCCTCACATATCCTCAGTTTGGAAAAAAACAATGAATTCCTCATTGCTGGTCTTGGAAAGTAGTGAGACATTATTGCTGTTGAGTGGTTTCAAATGCTTCGCAGCAGTGAAATTGAAGACAATACATCAACATTTAAGGCAGTATTCTGTAGTGTTGCCTGTAGGAGCAATTGGTTTAACTGACTAGGGATGCCAGATTCAGTTCATTTTGCTTTTGATAGCTCAGTGCTCATTAACTGGTAACTAACTTGTTAGTTTTTAAGAAAAAAAGGAAAGCCCGTCTCCTGTCAAATATCCTTTGGTTTTATTTCAGCGCTCCATCGACACTGCGAGCTTTAGCACTGCGTTCCAAAAACACGATTCACTCAGAAGTGGTGACATTTCATGTTGTGTGATGTAAATGTTCTGCCTTTTATTTTGTGTCGGCTTTGCTGACAGACAGCTGGCTAGCCGCAGTAACATGTGGAACATGTGAGCTCATGTTTACGACATGAGAAGTCGCGCTCACAAAGTCATTTAAAAAAATTCAACTTGTGATGTCAAGAACACCACAAGAGGGGGGCGTTGAAACAGACTTTTTTTGTGTACACTGTAACAAAACTCCGTTTGAAAGCAGTCTTAGTGCGCGCCGTCCACCATCCACTCCTCTAATCTCTAGCTGCCACCAGATCCAGTTGGTGTAAAGTGCAGCAAACTGGAGAGTAGTGAAATTAACCCATTGACTAACATGCGTAACCAGTCAAAAATATTCTCGGCGGTTAACTGTTTAACAGTTTTTCTAAAAGTTTTTGCGACATGACACGTTCACAGCAGTTTACAGTAAACACATTCCTCTCATGACAGCCCAAAAAACACTTTTAGTAATGTAGACCCTGTACTTTGGACAATCGCTGCAGTAAATTTGCTTTACTGCCTTAATACATGCACATGCATGCTCGATTGCTCGCCTCACCTCTGGAGAAGGGTCTTGCGAGCCATAGCAAGTTGGATTGGCGCCTTTTGGACCAGTCATTCAAGAGAAGAAATAACCTACCAAGAGACAAAGTGTCAGGACGACAGTTAACTTACAGTTACAAAAAGTGAAGGAAGAAATCAACACATAAATGAGTTACCTCTCATTTCCATGCTTTCTAACGTAATCAGCAGTTATGTGTTTTGGCACAGGGCAAGTGTGTCTTGAACGCTCCTGTTAGACTTAAGAAAAGACTGATTTATACACTTCCAGCTCACCACTGCCAAGACCCAGGGAAGATGTTTAATATCATCCACATGGTGTTTATGCAGCCAGAGAGCATGTATTTTACAGGAGATTGTTTACGCGACAGCATGATTCATGCAGCATTCTTGGGGAAAACTGTCACAACATCTTAAATGTTATCAGAGATGACTTGAAAGTGAAAGTAACAATGTGACACTGGAACGTGAATGGATTTAAACGTCAGAGTTAATATTTTGCAGGCACTCTCAAACATTAAGCCAGCAGTTATGTCCTCACAGAGCTGTGGCCAAATAACCAGATAACCGCAGTATCCAAGAACAGCAGTAGGTTTGTCTGCCCTTCTGTCCATCCGCCTATCCATCTGTCTCCAACGCTTGAGTCCAGAGCAAATTGACATTTGGTTGGATCAGGATGAGTCTGCTCAACGTTTCTTCCAAAGCCACATTCAAGTCAAAGTTTCCCTTTTTTTAATGTGGTGAAATGTGAATTTTTCTCAAGCGGCGCCATCAGTCCAAACCTTTGGCAAGAAATATACATTTAAAAAAGTTTTTTTTTTTTGCTTGTTTTTCTTCGGTGAAGACGTGTCTTAGCTGAAAGCACAGGTGTAAATGATGACATTAATGTGTCTACTTAGTTTGCGTGCTGTCTCACTGTCACACTGTCGTGACTCACTTTGTTAATGTCATTAGTAACACCTGCTCTAACAAGTCAAGGTGTCTGCTGTGAAAAAGCCCCGTCTGTTAAGCACAATAGTTCAAGTCAGAATGTAACAGGCAGTTTCCCTAAAATGAGCTGAATTTTTATATTGTATTTCAGTGTTTTCAAAAATAGAATTTATTGACACATATTAATATGTACACAATATGATCATTGTCAATTTTAATACCACAGTATACCTTGAAACCAGTATAGGTGTGAGTAATCAATTTCTTGATTACTGGCTCTAATGACGGAAACGTATTTATTTATTTTTTTAAGCTTTAGCCTACATATTTAAAATGTTTTCACGTGTGTATAACACAACTATTTGTTTTCTCCATTAACATTACAAAGTGTGTCACAGTTGCTCTTAAGCTGCCAAACTCACACTGAGCTTTCACTCGCCTGACGTTGACGGAGTCGGCGGTCGGGTTCTTGGGCTCTCTCTCACCTGTTTTGAAAATAAGTATAATGAATCGCATGTAGTGCTGTGCATTTTTATTGCTGCTGCCATGCAGCAACGATAGATATAAGCCCCACGAGGATTTGATCCTCCCTCAAGTAATCCATGCGATCACTAGATCTGGGAAAACATTTCTTATGTTCATTTTTTATTAGGGCACAACTGCACATAAGGTGTGATCTAATATAACTACAGTTTAACTTTATTTTATTAACATGTTCACATAACTAAATTAACAAAAAAAATACTGTTTCAGCTCTGACTCACTGGCCCCTGAGTGTCAAATGCATGTGGTTTTACAAATGTCACATAAAATCAAAATCACTACACAGAACAGTTCTGTAGTTGCAGTGTAATACACTGACTATACATATATTGTGAGGATTCGAGAACCAAAAATCTTTATTTAGTCATGTTTGGGGCTTAGTCTTAACCACTGGCCCACACTGACTGTCCATTTCAATTATTCAGTCGGCCTGTTAAAGCAGCCATAACTTTGTTATTGGTCTGTCCAATATGCTAATGCAAGATATTGGCCGTCTCTGTCACTCGTCCCACTGGGACTGAGTATCCACTCGACATGCAAGCAGAGAAATTATGTTTTAATATTTGAAAATGAGCAAAACAGAACCTGAGCAAAGCCCAAAGCTCTCAGCAGCAAAAACCCTCCAGAGAACTAATACTTTGTTGGATAGCAGCAGAGAGGGAGGAAGTACTCTAATTTATACCTAAGCAAAAGTAGCAAGACCGAATGTAAAACACTCTGTCAGCATTTTTTAAATCCAGGTTTCCAAAACATTTCTTTTTTCATTTCTCTATGTCAGAACTGGAAAGGGTAGGGAGGGAAAATTACTTCAAAATAATAATAATAAAAATGTCCTGAAAACTGTATTTTATAAGTGAAAGTATGACATCATTGAAATGGGCGTGGTCAGCTTTGCAGCAGTCAGTTCTACTTTCAACTCTCCAAAAAATGTGACAAGATTTTTTTTTTATCTGCATTGTTGACTGCATGTATGCTTTTTATAGAATTGCTGATAAATAGTGTATTTTTAATGTATTTGCACCTTAGAAGCTTTCTATTTTTCCTCCTCTCTTTTCATCTACACCACAACTGCTTGTTCTTGTTGATATCATCATATCAGAGAAATCGCTCACTGTGGCTTTAAAGCAGTGTTTACCATCCAAACACCATTTTCTGCTCCCATCCTCAGAGACCTGCATGCAGAATTATAGTATCTGTAGGTTTAATAGCAGTCTGTGTTTAAATGAATCCTTTTGATCTCACTTGAGTTTCTGTGATGTTTGCCATCTGTGTCAAATGTTTGTTGTTGTGTTTTTTTAAATGAAGCTTATTCGAGGTGGTGTGTTTGCTGTTGCAGGCCCGTCCTTCTCCGTCGCCATCCAATCAGACACCACCAGTGTGTATCCGTGGGAAACCGCCAAGATGGAGTGCTCGCTCAGGGTCTCCGGATCCTCCCCGAAGACTGGCACAAACACAGGTAGATCACTCATATTTATATCTCTATCTGTTCTGTTTTTCTCTTGAGTTCTCTGCTGCTTTTTTTTTTTACACACTTCCATCAAGAAATGCAGCCATAACACACACACTCACACACATACACACTTTGTACTTCTGCAGCGTTCTTCACCTGCCAACCTGTCAGCTGCACTACTAATAAGAATAATGTGACTCCTGTATTTCAAATGGTTGTAAAGATGAAATAGACCCTCTTTCTCTCACTCTTGTTAACACACACACACACACACACACACACACACACACACACACACACACACACACACACAAACTAGCCTGTTAATTCTTTCACTGTCTTTTGTGGGGGTGTGTTTGCAGCTTAAAATACTGGGTAGTTATTTTGCTGTAGATTATAATAACATTTCTATCTTGTGTGGGATTTAGGGCCATCTGTTGGCATAAATGGAATATGATATTCATAACTGTATTTTCATTTGTTTATAATCACCTGAAGATAGGAATCATTTTGTTTTGGTTACCTTAGAATGAGCTGTTTATATCTACATAATGGATCCTCTTCCACAGAGTCCACCATGTTGTTTCTACAGTGGCCCAGAGCAAACAAACCAAACTCAGGCTCTAAATAGGACTGTTCTGGTGAAGAGGTTTTTGCAACAGAGGAAGTTTGACTTCTGCAACCTCACTGCTAGATGCCATTAAACCTACACACCGGACCTTTAGCTATTACCTTTCAAATTTATATATGATCTTAATATTATCAAAACAGAAATAAAATAGTGAATTTCCAGCCCCAGTTGGGAACCACTGATCTAGAGGGTGACACAGTAATGGATTATCACTGCTGTCCCATCCCACTATCACAAAAAAAAACTGTCCTAGGCCTGGAAAAATGGCCCCGTCCCAAAGATTATTCATAATTGAACTGCATATTTATGTATAACAGGCTTTGAATATTCAGTGAAATACACACTATAGCAAAGTGCTGAAATAACACTGAACATACAATCATGTGGAAAATAACTAGCACTTAGCCAGTTAGCACGTTAGTAGTGGTTGCGTTGGTAGATCTAATCTGACGCTCTACACCAAAATGAGAGAGCTGTTTTTTGAAGAAACAGAGCGTTGTATTTCTACGTGAATCAGCGAACATCACACATGCACTCGGTTTGGTGCGCTGCTGCTCTGGCTCCCCAGACGGAGTGCCCAGAGTGCAATCTGTCAGTCCCACAGCGCAGTGCTCCGGATAACCCTTTTGTTTTTAACTCTCCCAGTCACATGAATAGTTAAAATGAGTACCATTTCACAGGAGTTTAAAAGGAATGCTGAAAAAATGTCAGCATCTACCTCGATCCAGAGCAACAGATTTTGATAATTATATTGCAGATTGCTGGAAATACTATATTTTCAGTATAAAGTGACAATAAAAGTTTGTATCGTATTCAATTAAATGCCCTAAAGTAAAAAAAAAAGAATGGAAATATGTAAATACATCAAAAATCATACAGCTAAATGAATGTACATATTACATTCCACTATAGAATAAAAATGTTTGATGCCGTCAGCCTCCACCACTCCTTCCCTTCTTAGAAACTAACCATCTGCAGTGTCACAACTCACAACTATTTCCCCATATTTATTCTCCTGTCCCCCTCCTTTCCTCCCTCTAAACATCCTTCCATCGTCTGTCCTCCCTCCTCTTCCTCATCACTCCATCCTTTTTAACTTATCGCATGACGTCACAAATCGCTCACCACCTCCCTCTGCCCATCTGTCACCATCTCTCTCCGTCTCTTCCTCTTTATGCATCGTTCTTTACAGTCCAACATGTGTTTTCTATAGTGCATCCTCATCATGAGCAGATAAAACACATCACAGAGCTCATGTGTGAGTGAGGGTTCGATTGTTTATAACTTATTTTTGCAAGCAGAGCGGAATACCACTTCCTGTAGTGTCTGAACATATGCGAACATGTTTCTTAGCACCTGCGCTTTCACAGGAATGTATGTGTGCATGTAATGTATGCACATACATAAACATAAATGTTTACTCGCAGCAGTGGAGCGCTGCGGGGATCGGTGGGTTGGTGGTTGTGGAGCGTGCTCTCACAGACAGCTGCACCATGGGAACAAATCCCCCCTCAGCATCACAGCTGATGAAGAAGTTACGCATGGACGTGTTCACTATGAGAAGAAGGGAGGGAAAGACTGATGTCGTACGCTTAAATATATTGTATTATTAGTATTTTTATCACTGGCAGTGCAAGTGTGGCAATAAGCACATTGTTTTTAGAGATTTCATTAGTTGTCATATACCAGCTTTTTACCCTTAAAAAAGCTGGATCAACATCACTTTTTTGGTACATACATAAACCTTTGAACCTTGAGAAAATTGGTGTGATGACCAAAAGGCAATGACCAACTTGTTAAGAAATGTTCCACAAAATGCAAGAAATAAGTCAATTTGTAAAAATTATTTTTAATAAAGCTAGGGTAAAACGTCTAGGGAAAAACCATATAATTACCAAAATTATATATTTAAAATTATGTTACAGTTTTTTTTGTTTGTTTTTTTTTCGTTCTTTTTTATTTTTATTTTTATTCCTAAATTTTCAGATTATTATCTTGTAACTTTTTACTAATTTCTTGCTAGTTTTGGGGTCATTTCTTTTGTTATCATGCCCTTTTTCCTGTGTTGTTGAAAGAAATCAAGCCAATTTGCTCAGGTTTCAAAGGGTTAATGGGCTTGCATGGTCCACTCTGTTGGTATTTATTTCTGTTACTGCGTCACTGTCTGAAGGTCAACATCATAACTTAACATTAATACAGTTAACATCACCCCTCGTCCTTATATTGATATTATAGTCACCCACTTATAGTGCCAAATTTAGTTTCTTTCTTCTTTCTTTCTTTACAGTAAGTAACATGTACAAATTGATTAATGATGTGTTGTGAAATACAAGACATCTTTCCTTTTAGTGCAGAGCTCCATTGACTCATTGAGTCTTATGTGGCCCAGTGACCATGCCCCAGTAGTGTTTCCCCCACTGGCCCCGCCCGTGAATCCCCACTCACCTCACAGACTTTAAATTGTGATGATTTTAAATTGCTTTTCTTGGTTTGAGGAAAGTTTTATAAGTGTAAAGCCACTGTGGCTCAAAAATCCTTTATAGAGAGAGTAATAATTGACCCTTTCACAGTTCGAGATGTCCTGTGAGCAGTTTTACAGTCGTCTCTTTTACAGTGGTGGCCTGTGGGGAAGAGGATGGGAACAATGTCCCAATAGCAATGTTGTGTTTTCCTGTACAGTCACTGTGACTCGTGTTTTTTCATGGTGTGTGTGACGTGAGTCATCATGTTCCAAGGTTAACTGTAACTAACTGGCTAAAAGTGCTAGTTTTTAGGAACGTAGACTGTCAAAAGAAGTTGGGACTATTTTTAGCTGTGGATTAATACATATTTGGTGCTGCAGTGAGTATTTTGAGCAGCAAGATGGTGCATGTGGGACTCACTCATAATAAATTACACTGCTTAGGTTTATGGTAATAAAAGAACATGTGTTTCTAATAGTTTTTGGACAACAATGGAGCTCTTTGGCACAGAGATATGAGTCATACTGAGCTCTGGCTACTTAATGCAAATTATTAAGTTTTGATCTTTGACAATGAAAAAATACATGATATCAGCAGCCTGATCCTCCGCCGTTAACTGACTCGCTGTCAGTGTCACAAGTCTGAATGACACACGGGTAAAACGTTCAGTAATGGACCAATTAGCAAACTGGTATCGAGTGACGTGTCAACAAAGGTGTGGTGCTTACGTTGGTGAAGTTTGGACAAGAGCCAGACCTTCACTTCCTCAGGTGTTCCTACTCACATGTGCACAGACAAACAAGGTGAAACGATATTTTGTAGGGCGTGACAGCATGCTGGTGTTCAGACTGTAGGTCAATACAGTTATTCCAGAGTAATATAAGCTGTGTCATACAGCGTGTGGTTTTTTATGACGATGATTGTTTGATTAGTTACCAGCCGACCTTTGTAACTCATTGTTCTGGTACAGTAATACAGGAAGGGAGATTCAGGATATCACTAAGGAAGGTTGAGCAACAGCTTCTGTGTGTGTGTGTGCGTGTGTGCGTGTGTGTGTGTAACACATTCCTCAGGGATAGCTGAAAACAGCTCTCCTGTTGGAGCTTGTTTTTACGATGGGCATGGTGAAACACACTCACACACAAAATCTCCCTCATTATCTCTCACTGCTTAGTCAGTCAGTGATCGTATTTACCGCGCTGCCTTTTATTAGTGTATTGACTACCCTCTGGAAAATACTTAACCGTGTGTGTGTGTGAGAGTGTGACTTTACATGAACCCTTTGCGAGGATTACAGATCAGAGACAGAAAAGCTGAAACTAATAACTGCAATATGATCATTTATCTCTTTCAGAGCCACACCAGGTTTTTCATTGTGCTGCAGCTTTTTCAGGTTCAGCCTCACTAGCAGTGATGCTCTGGGGATAGAGCTGTTGTTCTTTGGGTCACTGGGTTAGTCTGCTGAGTACACTCTCACAGAGCTGCCTTAGGGCTGTAGATTCATGTCTTATTGAAGGGTAAGTTTGATATTTTTTATTCTGGCCCCTCATTTCCCATGCTTTTGTGTCTGACGAATGCGAACAGTCATTTATAAAAAAAATCAAAAGTCCAGTAATAAGCCAGATTTAATTTATTTCAATCATTTATTTAAACCAAAACAGAGTTGGGGATTGTTGGAACAGTGGAAAGAAGAACTAAGTGTGCTTGATGATGATACATTTTTATTTCAGTGTAGTCTGGTGGATTTGGCCGTGGCAACTTTGGGGCTGGTTCTAAACAAAAAGGATCCTACTCTTTAACAAAAAGGTCCATCTCTGAAGGGATCATTTCACAATTTTGTCATATACCTATAATAACAATCCTGCCTGTCAGTGACAAAAATAAGCACTTTTCATGGACATTAACTAACAGTGCATAATTGTCCAAAGAGGTCAAATAGCAGCCTGTTTCATGGCTGCCGGCTGCAGCGCTTTGGTAATATTGGACCATTTTAAAAATGCTTGAATCCAATAAACACATAGGAAAATATTTGTTCAAAAATACAGAAGTTACACTTAAAGGCTTCAAGAACAATTAAATCATCTGTACACTGTTGTTTCATCCAAGACTCACATAATTTTGGTTGTGATGAAAAAGGAGCTTTGAGAGACTTCTTGTTAGGCTTTAGACTTTAAATCTTGTTGATGTTTGAGTTGCACTTAGCAGTTTCACACATTGATAATCCCAGACAGCAGCTGGTAGGCAATCCAGTGGGTGTGTGCCTGAGAGAGCTACAGACATGATCAGTAGTTTTCAATTCACTTTGAGACTTCAATCACAGTTTTGTCTTTCATCACTTCCTGTCTGGAGATTTCCAACCACTGACGGTATTGACATCAGAATTAAATGTGGATATATATGTCAAATCTATCTCATTTAGTGAGCACCGGCTGTTCTTGTCTCCCCCAGTTTGCGATCGCTGCAATCGCTTTGTGTTTGTGCTGATTTCCTGATCAATTTTTAGCTTAGATTAACACACAAGTGTGTTTGTCTCTGAGCGACTGTGTTTTTGACCCCGCATTGTTTTGCTTTGAAGTGTTTCTCAGCGTGCTTCTGCTTGCGGACTCATAGCATCCATTACTGCTGGAATGACTGGCATGTTATTGCAGTCACGGCAGCGTGTGTCGTCGAGATGCTGCATATTTAAAATCGGTGGCGGTGAGATGACATCACCATTAGAGATATTTTTCCCTCCTTTTTGAAGCGCTGAAACTATGACAGCTGATTTCTTTCTCTGCTTTGAAATTCTTTTGTTAAAATAACTGCATACCTCTCTGATCCTCTGGGGAGAAAATAAAGCTTTGTACTTCACTTGCTCACACAAAGACGCTCTTTTTAACGTCGGAAAATAAGGCACAAATTGTCAAGTGTCGATCAGGATGATTCAGTTTAGACTCAGTGTGAAAATGATGTCAAAGGGACTAATCAAGTGAACTAAAGTTTTTGTGTTTTCCATTTTAAGACATCCTGTTCTCAAATAGTTTGTATCAGTATGCTCTTTAATACTATGATGTAATCGAGGAATTTGCTGTTTGTTTTGTTTCATACCTTCCTGGAAAGCAGCTCTGAATAAAAGGTGGGGAGGTATGATCTTTACTATGTGAACACACATTTGAACCTCTGTTTTGCAAAGAGTGACGGCTGGAAAAACACGTTTTGATCACCAGTACAATAGTGCAAATACGTTAGATTATCATGTTGTGTTCTCGGTGGTGTTTTGACATCATTTAGTCCTTTTGTAAATCCTTAACTTTACATAACATGCTGCAGAGGTAAGTGTTTAAGGAAAGGAATTTAAGATTTATGTTTGTCAGGAGAGGGATTGTAATGAAACTTGAATAAATCACCAGTTCATTTGAATTTAATTGCATTTGTTTGACAATTCCAAAGAAATTAAATTTCGTATTTTTTAAGGGAGTTTGGTGTAGTATTTTCCAGAAGCAGCTTGGGGATAATCTTAAAAGGAAGCTGGTTGTAGTCTTGCAAATAGTGACCCTCCAAGATCTTCAGTCTTTGCAAAATCTTACAGTGTGATACCAGAAACTCACATCGTCTTTAGATGTGGGAGGCTGTCAGACTTTAGTCTTTTTTAAAAGCCTTTTTAGAGTCTTTTCAAAGTCCTCTAGTGTATAGCAGGCGTTAATTGACCTCAGATCTTGCACAAACTCTTACATAATGATGTAAAAAAAAAATCTGCCGACATTTCTGTGTTACTCATAATTAAAGCACAAAAAGAACAGCTTCCGTCGGCTCCGTACTTTAAGTTACTTTTCCTTAATGAAACAAGTATAGTTTTAAAGTCCTAATCAATGTATTTTACATAAGCAATAGATTAAATGGCTATTCGAAATGTAAAAAGGGGTCACTCCAGCCAACACTGCAGCTCCCCTCAGCTCTGAGGCTCCTTCTGCTTCTTGTAGCTCATTGTTTTGTGTTACGGCACATTTACTTTTTTGGTTAAGTCCCAATGTTCTCAACAGCATTATTTCCAGCTGCAGCATGCAGTTTTAGGCAAAAAGCCTCGTATCAAGTGATTGCTTTCGACCTGCCTAGCATTAAACAGCAGATGGGCAAAGTTAGCAACTAGCTGGTGAACACAATGGAGCATTTAGCAGCTAAAGATCTGGATATTTTCCTACTTTTGGCCAAAACAGAGCAATAAGGAGAATAACTTTTGGACATGATTTCCTCTTGTTGCCGTCAACAAGACTCCAAATGAATGATGCTGAATAGAGAATTGTTTGTAAACATTTTTTTTTCATAATTGTTATGACTTTGTAAGGTGGTAATATGTCAAAATTGTGTTTATAGCTTGTCTCGCTGCCCCCAACTTGCCCAAAAATGAATTAGAAACAGCTTTAAACAATTTAACCTAATGAAGCCAATTTTAAAAAGTCTGTCAGTTGTCATTGTTATATGGACCGTATTCAGTTTTGCCTGCATCATCATTTTCCAAGATCTTTGCTGTTGTTTGTTAGGTGTGCTCTCCCACTGTGTCATGCAATAATGGCTGCAAATAACATCCGTACAGTTTAATGAGGAGAATAACAACAGTTTTGTTTGTTTAATGCACACAGGATTTACTTACCAAACACCTGGCCACATGAACCATATTTTAAAATAACTCTCTGTGTGGTAAGTTTAACGACACAGCCTTCTCTCCTCTTTTGGCTCATCCACTCCTCATTTCCTCCACCCTCCCTCCTCTCCACTGTCACCAAATTACCCAGCTGTCTTTGCAGGGCCGACAGGCAGCCGTTAATTAGCCAATCTCACGCTCCGTTAGCCGGCCGGGGAGACAGAACGAGGTAGAGGAAGAATAGACGACGAGATGGAGAGAGAGGAAGAGAAGGTGGGAGTGAATAGGAGAAAAGTGGAGGGAGCTAAACAGATTGTTAAAGTGAGCGAGAGTGGAAGGGAGTGAATAGAGGAGGCAGTAAATGGAGGAAGAGTGGCTCGATGAAGAGCATGCAGAGTTTCCTAAAGAGGGAGACGAGGAGGAGAGGAAGGCAGCATGGGAAGAGCTGAAGAGAGCTTGGACAGTTAAGAATATGAAGTGGTGAGGTGATGAGAGCGGATGACAGGATGTGATCGTGATTTTTGTGATTTTCACTGCATCAGTTGTTTTTCTTGAACTAATAACATCTGATAATGGTGACTTTCTTTTTTTAAACGGTTCCATTCAGAGCCACAAGTGTCCACGGCCGATAAAGTCAAACTTGTCATCACAAAACTTCTATATGAGTCCAAGTGTACTTCCTGTTGGAAAGTTTGTTAATGCAGTAGCCGACAGGAAGTAAACAGGGGCCGAAGCTGTCACCCTAGCAACGGAATAGCAATGAAAGACCAAATACTCGTAACCTCATGCCAGCAAGGAAAGTCACTTCTGTGTAGAAAACTTGCAATTGTTTTCAATTACGGAGATACTGTATGTTAAATTAGCATGTTTCTTTCTGTTCTGTCATTTTCAATCCTAACTGTAACATTTAAAGATATATATTCAAACACTGTGGTCAAAACACTGAAGCTAACTATTCACTGCTGTGGAAGGTGCTGCAGCAAAATGTATTTAAGCCACCCAAAAAAAAAAGAAAAAGAAAAATTCAGCTGAACCTTTTGAAACATCAGTTGTCTTAGAAATATTTTTTTAAAGAGCGAAAAACATCTCAAAAACTTCATTGATGATTACAATTTTTATATTGAAAATTATGCTACGGAATATATAGTATATATATGATATTTAAAATTTTTATAATTTTTTTCAGGTCATTTTATTTTTTTAGTGATTTTTTTCCCTTTTTTAGTGCTAGTTTTCATGAAATTTTCTTTTACCTTTTTAACTTTTTTTGCGCAATGGTTATCGTAATTTGTTACAGAAGAAAATCAGTTTTTGTGCAACCATCTTTTCGATGCATTTTAAAGTGCCTCTGAAAAACCTGTGTTTGGGGCAATAGAGACTGTATTGTCATTAAGCCTTAGAAATGCAGATTTGTCCTTTTTTGAAGAATCTTAAAGTCTGTATTGATCCAAATGTCCTATTTGCTTTCATGCTATTTATGTTTCAGCTCAATTCTCCAACTAAATTGATGCAAAATGCAAGCGGAGTGATAAAAATGATCAAATCCAATGTTATTTTTCAGTTATAGAGGGATAAATAGTTAAAAAGTTCCATCTGCTATTAGTTCGCCCCATTTCAGAGTTTCAAAAGCAGCGTGAGAAAACATCCAGATGAAAGTTTCATGCAAGTTTTTCAGTCGTCATTTATTCGTTTGTCATCAAAAACTGCTTTCTAGTATTCAGTGGCCTCCAGATGACTGCAAAAAATCAAACCTACCACTTCTTTTCAGGTGTTCAGCAGAAGCAAAAGTAGAGTCTTGACTGGAAACATCAAACACTGTCTCACTCTGGACATTTATACTGTAGTAAAAAAAAAAACTAGAGCAAATAGCAGCTACCCAAACATAAAGAGAGAGATGGAAGAGGGACATAAAAGCAGGAGTGGAAGAGAGGAGAGGACAGTAAAACACAAATTGAAAATGTTGAGCAGATAGTCCTAAACAGCAGAGCGCTGCCATCATTTTCACTCCATTAGGTCCTCCAGTTAAACAGGAATGGGAGCGGACACGTAGCTTTAAAGGATTCCTCCGAAATGGCAGACTTCAGTGCGATCAGGCTGCAGTTTGTAATGGAAGAGTTTCGACAACAACATGACTGCAGTCAGGGGCTTCTTCTGGTTAAGTTTTCAGTGGAAGTCAGTTACAGGAGGAACCCCAGATGAGTGTCAAAAGTTGGAGGGCTATGATTGATTTATGTGTCAAAATGCCAAATGTCTCAAAATATAGACAGGAGTGTTTATTTGACTCAAACAGCCAAATACCTGATATAACTTTTATATTTTCACTGTCTACAATGCATTTATTTTTCTCAAAAATGTTAGTGTTAACAGTTTTATTCTTGTGAAATTAACAGTTTTCACTATATTTTCTGTAATACTATAACCAATATGACACAACCAGTTAGTCCCCATCAGCCTCCACTGATGCCGCTGCTGGACCTCCTGTGGGCCTTAACTACACACAAATATACTTTGGAAAAAAACAATACAATACTAGTTTTCAGGGGGGTATATATGGGAATATATTTGATTTGTTTGATTTGTGTTTTATGCTCTTGGATTTAAGAAAAGTCAAAAAGAATGTGGATTTAATCATTACTGAATTAAATGTAAACATAAATATAAATGTTATAGGACAGTTTTAGGACAGTTTAAAAGTTGTGATGCTTTAGTGTTAGAGTCTCAAGAAACTAAGAAGATTGATACATTATTTCCTCTTATGCCAATCTTCAAAACTAACACTTTGATTCATGGCAGTCTGGAAAAGACTGAAGTAATATTTAAACTCCTTACTGCAATCTTTGCTTGTTTTTACACCCTGCTAATGATCAAATCCATTTTGAAAGATGCTAAAATAAAATATATATCAGTGCTGGCTTAATGAAACCCGCATCAGTGTAACTCGTGTATTCATGTTGTGTATTCAGAAGGCATCTGCAAGTAAAACATGCCAAATATCAACTAAAATTTGCATTCATTTACTGGAGGTCTTATTAAGCATGCAGCGAGCAAGAGGGGAACTTTGCTTCCCAGCGGTTTTGTTTCTGTGAGGCTAAATAGTGTTTTTATAGTGTTTAGTATTCCACTCTACCAGCGCTGTCCTGCTTTATGGAGCAGAGAACACACACAGTTTCATTAGAAGCACTGGTGGTAATTGTCAGTCTTTTGTGTGCATGTGTGTGTGTGTGTTTCAGGCAGTTACACGCCTTGGACTCTCCTCGAGGGATTAATCCAGAGAAATCCAATCAGACTGTCTTCATTTCCACAGACAGCCATTTTAGTTTTATTAGCCCAGACAGGAGCCAGATATTCTATTAGAGATGCACTGTAGTTCCTCCTCAGCCGTCCAATCAGCAGGATCCCCTCCTCCTGCTTATTGAAGCTGCTCACCACTGAAAACAGTGCTGCTAGTAACAAAGCTAAAAGAGTTGTGAAGTCTGACAGATCTTGTTGTCGTCAGTGAGGCTGTCAGCTGACTGCTCCGCTCATTACACCTGCCAAACTGACAGTTTTCCTACTTCCTACTTACACCGTCACTGCGCTGTTTGACCAAACTGTCATAAAACTTTATATATAACGCTGGTGATATTCTATATTCAGATCTATATCTATTTTTAAAAGTATTTTCTGTTAGCCTGAAGCCTTTCCTCTGTGCTGTATGTAGAGCTTCATAGCTTCTTTGCATATGACGTCATACATCACTGAGCAATCCTGGTGTACGGCATGTTGTGTGACCACTTCTGACGGAGGAGGTGTATACGCTAAAAACTCTGCAACGATCTCTCTCCAAGGTCTTTTTATGTGTCTTCTGGGCATTGATTGTTTCAGACTGAGGTGCTGCAGTAAAGGGCAGTATGAGATGTGTTTTTTGAACATTAAAACATGTGAACATATTTAAGTAAAGTCCCAAAATACAAATATGATCCCAAAAATGAGCACAACAGGGCCTCTTTAATGGATGATGTCGATTACGTTGATGCACCACTTAAGCCCTAGATGTTAGCTGTCATATTGTGGACCACTGATTGCTTGTTATGGCCAAATTATCCCACATTCATCTGCTAACAGGCTGTCTTGATTTTGAGTTTGTCAAATTGCCAACAAGCCTTTGATCACACTTTATTCAGTCTGTTACATCTCCCTTTAACTGCAGTAATGATGTTTACACCTGCCTCTTTAGCAACACACACACGCACACACACACACACACACACACACACACACACACACACACACACACACACACACACACACTTCTGTTTTTCTGAGTCTCTGTGCAGCAAGGCGTCAAACACTGTAGCTTATCAAGTGACTGTTTGGATGGGAGTCAGAGAGTTCATCGGTTCATATAGGGGTGTAGAGAGGTCTGTATGGGGGGACGGTGAGAGTCTGCATTCAGCAGAGGAACAGCTGTGGGCAGGAGACTGTGCGTCAGCCTGCTGGTGGGGGATCAGATACTCCTATAGCACCTCCCATGAGGAGGGGGCGGGGGTGTCTCTGGTGATACTACGTGCTCTCCGAAGACACAGCTTGAGATGTGCTCACATTGCTGAGGGCCCTCTCGCTGTTGATTTACGGCTATGTGATAAACAAAATAATCTTCTCAGTCACTAAGTATTTTCAAATCCCCTTTCCTCCCTCCCTCCCGCTCCTCATTCTCCGTCCTCTCTGCCGTCAAGAACAAAGAAAGTAAAGGATGGAGGCTAACTGTGAGAAAGCAGAGGCTTTCTAATTATAGCTCCGTTCCTGGAGTATGGGTGTCGTCTCTGAAACAAGCAAGCCGAGTTCATGCGTCAGTCCTGCAGAATTATGCAAAGTGCGTCTTTGATCATTAACGGCAATGTCAGACACTAACCTGGTGTTATCACAACGTCAGAGAAGCACACATATCTTTTGACTGTCAGCTAGTTTTTAAAAGATGTGATTATATAAGAATAGAGTCATAGTGATTATATAAGGGATTAAAATAGTTTTTGTGCATCTTGTCATCAGAAAACATCTCTGTTCAAGTAAATATATGTAAATGTGTTACTCCCATAATAATGGGAGTTATTTTTACCTGATCGTAAACAAATATTCAAATGAAAATAGAACTTCACCAACAATGCAGAAAATAAAAATGACTCTCTAAAGCAGGGGCGTCTAACACGCGGCCCCCGGGCCAGAAACGGCCCGCCAAAGGGTCCAGTTACAGAACTAGGGATGTCCGTAGTTAAAAAGTGCCAAATTGTACTATATAACTGTTGTTTACCTAAAAGCATGGTGGCAATGAAATATTATTTATGATTCTTTATCAGCAGCATAAGTAGCAACTCATTTATGTCTCGATTATTTTCTTTACTCTTTATTACCCAGTGTTGTTGGGGTGGTTCTTAATCTAATTGAAACCAAAACTCTTCAAACACCATCATTTTTTCCTCTCACCTTCAGATTCTGCATTCATATGCTGAGAAACCTATCTATATATAAAGATTACCCACGAGAAAAGTTTGCACATCTATCAGTGATTCACTTGTAAAGGCTAAGAGGTGTCATTTTTCAGGTGCAAGTTCAACTTTGAGTAGCCACTTCATGTAAAATGCTGCTTCAGAAGGGTTTTTCAACCTGACCAGAACTCAATTCTCTGGAAAAAGGGATAGTTATTCTGGTGATATTTACAGATATTGAACATTATGCAAAATATAATAATTACAATATTAGCAGGCTGAGAATTAAAGACTGTATCAGACTTATATCTAAAAACATTATTGTGAAACCCTGCAGCTAAGGCACTGTCAAAACGTCAGTTTAGTAAATGGTTTGTAAGGCAGGGGATATCATAACCTGTGTCCTCAATGGCTTTTAGTTTGATGTGATGATGCCAGCATCACAGTCATGTCAATGAGTCGTAGACTGGCCACTTAATGCCGTATTTTATACTAGGTAAAAATGTTTATGATACATTATATAGGTTTTGATATTATTTAAGTTTTTGCAGCCGTTTCTGTGTATTTTGAGTGGTGTGTAGTAGTAGACTAAATTTGCATTACTTATTACGTTATTTCTGTTAGAATGCAGGCTAAATTATGTACTATGGCTATGGTGCTGTAAGGCAGTTGAGTGCGCATGAAAAAAGAGTATAGGATGACATATTTTATCATGTAGGAACCGTTTTATGCGAGATAGTAAGGACATCAAGTCGGTAGTGGACCAGATAAGATGTGATAATGGAAAGACTTTGCCTGTTGCATTTTTTATGTATTCCAAAATAAACCTCATTTAAGTTTTTTCCTGCCTCACGTGAGCACTAGGATTTGACAAAATGGAGCTGGAGCACGAGTCAAAACCGACACACCTTGCAGACTAACTGTAATAGTAATTATGGCGTGATGAAATAGCCACGATATTGCTCTTATTTCTGTTAAGACATCTCATGCTGTTTATCATCCTTTTTGTAAACAGATGAATGTTTTAAGAGTGTGCTTCTTTACACTAAGAGAAGAGAAAAAAGGGAGGTGTTGTTATTTATAGATCATTATGTAATGGTTTTACTGGTCTGGCCCACTTAGGATCAAATTGGGCTGTACGTGGCCCGTGAGCTAAATGAGTCTGACACCCCTTGGTTTAAGGATATTTGGTTCATTAAAGTCTGAGTCTTATTTCTGTTTCATCAGTGATGATAACGTACTCAGCAAAGTAATTACTGAGATATGGGAACATGTCGCTACAATAACAGATTGTAAACAAGCCAACGGTTTATCCAGATTATCCACTTTATTTGGAGGTGAAGCTGAAAGTGAAGTGCACCTGAAATGTTGCTAATGATCCCTCACTGCACAGGAACACTGTGTGCACACAGTTACAGTAAACACTGCAGGTCAGACTTACAGTCTCTTATCTGTAGTCGATGTTTTTAACACATAGTTTGGGTAAAAGCCTTTTTTTCTCTTCCAAATTATCATGTTTTCAGCCTGTCTGTCCCAAATATGTTTTTTACCCAAAATCAGAGTCATTTAGTATTGAGTATCTGCTGATACTTAATCTTTATCTGATACTTCAATTTTTCTGGATTATATGGCTGCACAGTGCACACTTTAAGACAGCCTCTTTAAAGTTATTAAAATTGATCCAATGTAAAGCCTTTGCTTGAGAATTTCAATAAATGAATAGCTTTGCAATGCATTAGCTATTTTATTAGCATTATTTATTTATTTCACAAAAAAATATATAAAATTACAAACATTGTCTTTAATCTTTTCGCCGGTCTCAGGGGGAGTATCTGTCCCTTTAAGAGAGCAGGCCGATTCTCCAGGGTTTGTAACTTCAGTCTGAGTTACCTGAATGAACTGTATTCCCTGGAGTGTTTATTTTTGTCATCTTCACATCTTTTTGGCGGATTATTTTTCATTAATACATAAGCCATGTTGGCTTTTTGCTTGCATACTTGCAGTGCTGAATATGGTTTTTAGTAAGGTTTTTACTGCTGTCATCCTCTCTCCTCGGAGCAGGGCTGAGAAACACCATTTGCGATAGTTGAAGGCAAAACACGAGATTCTCATACTGAGCTTAAATGGAGTGCTCTTAACTTTGGTAAATAGCATTAATAAACAGGATCATACTGTTGCTGTGTGTGAAAGTAAAACACCTATGTGACAGCTGACATAAAACAAAGGATTGGATTGGGCTCTATAAGCTAAATATTGCTGATGCAGATCAGTTAAAAAATGCCTTGATCAGCCCTGAAACTGATGTTTGAGATCATATCGGGACATCTGTAGTGTGAACTCATATGTCTAGCTTCTTTTCAGCAGTGACTATTAATAATAGAAATGACAATCAAAATACCAAAATGCAGACCCAAATTAATATCATGGAATTTTTCTTTCATAACATCAAAGTGGTCCAAAATTTGCAACAGTTTCTTGTCTTCATCCTTTCAGATGAGAGAACATTTGACAGGCTGACCCAGTGCAGTCATTCAGAGAGATTTGTTTATTCATCATTTTCACCCATCACGAAACAGAACCTGCCTTTTTTAACAATACTTTACCTTTAGTGGGCAGTTTATTCTGAGTTATGGTCACAATATGTCGTACACTCAGCATCCTCTTTTGAACTTCACCCGTTGTAATTCATCCCGTCCATCACTAGCACCAGGTGTGAGTTCAGGACGTGATCCTCACATCAGGTCACTCTGAGTGCGCACCCCTGGAGATAAATATTCTTATCATAGCAATCCTTCATCTGGCACGCACTGATGGGAGCCCTGACTGATAGATGGGTCCAGTGTGCTGGAGGGGTCAGGAAAGCCTCCACCACGCCCATCCGGAGGGTCTCAACGGAGTATAGACTTACTTTGAGGCAGAGCTCATGTGTGGACAACATGTCTGCCAGGAAAACAGCTTGAAATACTTATTTTTTTACCCGAAATGTGCTGTTAAAGATTAGTTTCCCATTGACATTCAGTCCAACCAGTGTAGACTATAAATTCATTGATAATTCACAGCTCTTTATTCAAGTCCACAACCACCACAAACCTTAGTTTGCAATAAAGTCACAATGAAATGAGATCTAAGTTTGCTTAATGAGATGATTATTAGGGAGGGCAGAAGTGTTGGACAATTACTTTATCAATATATGCAGATTATTTACTCAATTAATTGTTAAAAATTTTGGAAAATTTTCATCGCAATTCCAGAGCATGTTTTTAGATTTTTGTCCAGCCAACAATCCAGAAGCTGTTTTGTTGTAATTAAAGAAAGGGAAAAGTAGCTGTTTTGCACATTTGAGAACAGTTATCCTCAAATCACTCACTCGATTTAAAAAATGATTGAGAAATTATTAAAAAATTCACTAAAAAGCATGCACTGCCGCAACCCATTCACCCGCCTCACTCAGTGTCACCTCCTTTTTTCCTCCTCTGTGATTGGATGGAGCTCTCGGCTACTTTGTCTTTGTGCAAAATAAATAAATAAAAATGATGCCCCTCTCTCCACTGTCCTAATGCATCTTCAGCACCACCATCATCATCATCGCCCTCAGTTTTGTCAGATTTAACAGTGTGCAGGAGAGCTTTTTTATTCTGATTTCCTGTGTAGATGAGAAGCAGAGGTATTTAAATTAGTTCTATCTTTTCTGTCTTTGACAGTTGACATTAAAATTGTGGAACTTATTATTTCCTTTAAATTAATAATCAGAAATTCTAGTCATTTCTGCCTACACTTTGACGGTTGTGCAAGAGTTTTAGACGCTGACATGTACTGCACGATTATTTCTTTATATGCATCTACTGAAGTGAATTTAATTTCTTTTAAAAAAATCATTTTTTCTCATATTTTGATCATATCTAATAATGCCCTACAGCTAATTTTTAGATCATTTCCTTTTCACCTTGTACTTTTTTTTTTTTTTTTCTTTTTTTTTTTTTTGCTGTTTGTAAGACATTTCTTGCTCGTTAGATTATTCTGTGTTTCTGAAAGGATTTGAACCAATTTTCTTAGATGTCAGAGGTTTAAATGCTGGTTAAACGTGTCTTAATGCAGCACAGGGAAACTGATGTTGATCCAGGTGTTCAAGGGTTACCAGAATTATAACTGGAACAATATATTTTTTTGTTTCATGGGAACTTTAAAGCGTCACATGGCCCTGACAGAGTTTTCAGATCATGCTATATCTAAAGACGACAGGACACTAAACTAAAACCAAGGCCAGTGTTATTACTGCTGCTGCTGCTCGTGCTACTACCAGTTTTTAATGATGTAGCACTTGAATATTAAAACCATTAGGGAAGAGAGGGAGAGAGAAATTGAGATGTGATTCATTACTCTGCTGTGGGTGAGTTCACTCCTCTCCTCCATCTTTCTCTTCATTATATTATCTTCTTTCTCCCTCCTCATTTCTCCATCTCTCACTCTTCCCCTTTTTTTTCTGTAATTGTTTTTTATCATCATTTGTCTTTTTTTTTCTTTCACGTTGTCGTTCGCAAATGTTCTCTTTATTTTTTCATCTGTATCCTCTATTTGTCTCCTAAATGACAGAGGATGACTCAGTCTGCATGGGGTTTTTATTGTGCTTCTGTGTGTGTGTGTGTGTGTGTGTGTGTGTGTGTGTGTGTGTGTGTGTGTGTGTGTGTGTGTGTAGGAGGCACAGTGCTAATAGTCCCTCTCTCCCTGGCAGACTAATGACTAGTTTGTGCTTCTCTCTCTCTCTCTCTCTCTCTCTCTCTCTCTCTCTCTCTCTCTCTCGACGTCTTGCTCTTGAAAATAATTAGCTCGCTCGCCCCCTTTCCAAAGATTACATCTATTATCACAAATTCTCTCTTGTCCCTGTTTTCTTTCTTTTGTCATCACTATCCTCCTTTTTTTCTGTCGCGTGTCCATCTCTCTGTCTTTTCTGTCTTTTTGCATGAGAGGAAACAGCAGCTGGAGTGTGTTTAAATGTGGTGATAATGGAGTTGTTCTCCTGCTTTTTGGTTATTTTTTTTTCCTCATCGTAGTGAAATCAGAGCTGCATTGTGTATCCAAAAATAACGTTCTCTCCCTCGATTTCCTTGCTAAAATAAGTACACTTACACTTCTCTGTATACTTGAAGTGTCATCACATGTGACGACATCACAGTGTAACATAAATTATTCTGCGTCTTTTTTAAAGCTGTTAAAATGATACATTAAAATTCCTAACTGGCCTGTTTTGGTAATAAATATGTCAACATAAATAACAGTTTAACATTACTAATAGCAGTCGGGCTGTTAACTAAAGTAAATGTTAGCTTTAGATCAAGACTTCATGAAGCGAGTACTTGGACTTTCAGGAAAAGATTGACTCTTGAGTGATGATGTCATCCTGCACAACTTAAAGCAACTAAAAACAGATAAAGGTATCTGAAGTCTTTGAACAGTGTGTTTTTCTACTAGTTCTGGGTAATACATTGATATTATGCTGATACAGTGATATAAGACAAGAGATCTTAAATTTTGGATTTTGTAATATTTTGAGTGTTGTCCTTGCCTGGTTTTCAAGGCTGCATTACAGTTAAGTGACTTTCTGAACTTTACAGACTGTTCTAGCTGTTGTATCATTTTCCTTTACATACATTGTCATTATATACACATTACTGATGATTATTTATCAAAAATCTCATTGTGTAAATATTTTGCGAAAGCACCAATAGATAAATATCATCAAAATATTGATGTAAAAGTGTTTGATCATCAATATTCTACAACAAAGGCAACAAGGGGAACAAGGGTTTCCCACCACGGTCATCTGCCACCATATCTTTTTTATAATTTTGAAGCTGCAGCGTTCATCAGGAGCACAGTTGTACTATATTCATACCCATCAGTTATGCACTGCACCGCAGTTTCGGAGTGCAGAGCATACTCTGGGCACAAATAGATGTCATGTGAGTGAAACTTAATCGTTATTTCAATCAATCAGTCGTCATTTATTTGTCACATGAAAACAATACATGGTGCAATGTGAAATGTGATTCCATTAGCTCCTTTAACTTGTGCACTGTGATTTTGTCCTTTCCATGTCTTCTTGCATCTTTCCTTTATAATTGTCCATGATTCCAGGTTGTTCTGGTAATTCATGGTTTCTGGTTATGTAATGATTTAACTGTACACACACCCTCACCTCAGCAAGATGATCTGCAGGATTCCTGAACTCAGCAGCACCGCTCAGTGAAATGTACAGCAGTTATTACCTGGACAGGGAGCACCTTACTTAATTACATTCGGTCCAAACATTTGCTTTCACCTCGCTCTGTAGCAGCTGCTCCTCTCATCCATCAGTCTGATCTGAACCGCCCTGACCGCATCAACAAACCAATTATCCTCTCCGAGACATAAGCATCATAAACTGCAGCTGAAAAGGAACTCACAGAGCTCCGCCAATGCTGTGTTCACAGATTAGAAAAAATATCCAAATTTAGAGGGGGCATACCTCTCCCCTACCCCTCCCTGGCCCTCATGCAACAAATGAGCGTGCCTCAGCCTCTTAAAGACAGTAATGTCGGCCGACATCAGTGGTGGTCCAGCAGATCTCAAGGGTTAACCTGACTTTACGATGTATAACATGTGGAGTTGAAACTGGACTGCTGGAAGTGTGGAAGGATGTCAAAGGTCATCATCCAGCTATGATGCTGTGATTGGAGCATTGAGGGAAAGACACAGTGCTTCTGATCTCTTAACTCTATCTAACATTAACACTCTGCATATCCTTGAACTGAAACTGCTTTGCAACCTTTGAAGACGTATTTCTGCAGAAATAGAATTGTGAAAAGACTTTGTGGCTTTGAAGGTGGTTGGAGCTTTTTGTTGGCAAATAACAACCAAGCAAACGGTCAGTTTTTATTGTTCTTTTTAAATATCACAGCCTCCTACTTGGTCTTCCAGATGGTCAGTTTATAAATATCAAACTCAAGAGGTGACTCAATTTATTGACTTTTGCCGCCCAGAGGAATATTTTTCTTTTTTGGTTCAGTGATGCTGCTCCAACAAAGAAGTGTATTCCCAATAATACATATCATGTATGCTTCACTCCTCAGTGGATTCTCTCTATATAGTTGAAGACACTTACTTATAATATATTGGATCTACGCCGTCATCTTTCATATTACAAGGGTTTTTATTTATTTACTTGTTTTATATTGCCTCTCTCTGTTGTGGGGTGTGATGAAGGCTGGGTATGCTTATAATGCTCGCTGCTTTTATTTTTATTTATTATCACCTGCTCATCTTTATTTTATTTTATTTTTTTATTGGTTTGAGTTGTTTCATTCTGTGTTATATATGAAAAATGTAATAAATATGTTCTTTAAAAACATCACAGCTTTGCTTAGTGTTCTCTCTCTCTCTCCCTCAGATGACCTGGCGTACGAGGTGCGTTGGTTTTTCACCAGGCTCCGCGGAGGAGAGACAACGACCCAGGTGGCCAGCGTGGACCGCTTCGGCGTTGTGAGGAAAGACACACGCAACTCGTCCAGTGACGTTTCGATAGAGCGGAAAGACACACACACATACATGCTGAACATTCATGGCACTCAAGACAGGTGAGTATGGTCATGGGTAAACGGTGGATTATCAGCAAACATTTAGTTTTTGTTCATGGTTGCAGCCTAATATATCTCTGTATGCCTCTGTGTTTTTCAGTGACAGCGGTGAGTATCATTGCATCGCCACTCCCTGGTACCTGTCAGCCTCAACGGGAGCCTGGACTCAAGCTGCAGAGCTGACGTCATCCCGAGTCTTCCTTACAGTCAAATTTGCAGGTCAGATTACTGAACTGATGTTTACTTTAACCACATCTTTCTATTTTTATGTTATTTGCTCTGAATAAACACCAAATCTGTATTTCTCTCTTCTTCTGCAGTGTGGGAGTCCCTAAAGTTGCCCCTCTTATACGGAGTAGCAGCCTCAATAGGTAATTAAACCATCATACACTCACTATTTAGGATTTTAAGATGTTAAATTACTACTGTTCAGTGTTGTATTCTCTGGTGTATAGTGTGCGTGCAACCTATCAACATCCAGTTTGTTGCTGTTGCCATCAAGAATTACAACCTATGATAGCCTGTTTCTGTAAGCTGGCTTATTATACTGTTGAGGTAGATGACCAAAGTATTGAAATTTAAATAATGTTTCCAGTGAGCACAGCAAAATATCCCTGAAAATATGTAAAAGTTTGGGTTTTTTTGCTCTCACTGTCAGCGTGGACTTCCCCACTGAAACTGCAGGCTGACTCCAAACTACAGTTGCTCTTTTTGTGCTTGACTCGCTGACAGTGCTCAGGCTTATTTAGGACACATGTCTGATAGCTGGCAACACCAGTGCACAGTGGATTTAAATAAGACACCAATCTGATTTTGTTTAGGCTGAATGTAGCCCATAACAATCAATAAAATATGCCTTAACTGGCACTGATGCTGATGTTGTAAAAGGGATGAGGACTTCCCGAGTTACTATTCATAGAGAAAGTCTCTGTTTAGAGGGATCTGTAGTCGATGCAGTACTGGTGGCTGCAATAGTGTGTAATATTGATACTAGTTCCACTCAATCCTGAAAATGAAGTGTGAAGGAAGCTGCAGCTTCCACAATGTTTTATTTTTGTCCAATCACCAATGTTCAGCCCTGCAAATTTCACTCCAACAGTAAATGAGCCATCAGAAAGTTTATACACCCAGAGCAGGGACTTTATGGGGCCAGGAGCTAAATTCAGACCCCGGCTTTTTGTTTAAATTTATGGTTATACTTTTTTTTTAAATTTTATTTTTATTGTCATCGCAGTGCCTACTTGCATTTATGAAGATATCACAAAAGACTGCAATATTGCACCTTCAGTACTGTAACATTGTGTTAAATCACATCCTGTCTGTAGAGGCTCTGTTGTCTGATTCCTGCCATGTTATTAACTCTCTGGCCAATCAGACAGAGCCCTTGCCGTTAGGAATACACAGGTGAGGTTTATCAGACTAGTGTTTCACTACTCTGCATGGTTGAAGGAGGAAAATTGAACAAGATGAATGCAGACAAAAGTGCAAAAGCCAGAGAGGGACTGGTGCCTAAATTAATAGCACGACAGCTGTCTTCTGGATACAGGGGAGACAATGTGGAATAAGCATAAGTACTGTGCACACGCCTGAATCATGAACTGAGTACTTTTGGATATCTGTTTATTTATTGAAAGTGATAACATTATCATATATTACATATTTATGCCACCGTGCTGGCTATAGGCTATATATTGTGTTTTTGGGTATTCTGTAAGCACAAACATTTCATTCTGGTGAACAAAATGAAAGGATTTTTTTCAAATTTGGTACCAACATCCACTTGGACACAACAATGAACAGCAAGGGTCAAATGTGACCTGGTCCATCTTGTTCTAGTGAATGCAGTATTGCAAGAACACCTTGAGGAGATTTCCTAACATTTGACGTAAATGTCTAGTTGGACTTAAGGATGAACTTATTAGAATTTAGTGGCCAAAGGTTACTGTGACCTCACAAAACTCAAGAATTCATACACTGTGACAAAATCTTACACAGTTGTCAGAACAGGAAATAATGATGACGTCATCCTTTTGTGACCATTACTTTATGTCATACCTCAGGAGCAGGAGCAGAGACATTTGGTCAGATACTGAATTGGTGACACTAATCTTGAAACTTTGCTGAGTTTCTCTGTTGCTAGGGGGAATATTTGTAACCGCATCTGTAACTTTAACTGCAACTTGACTGGTTTGCAAGGCGGTTTCCTTATATTGTGCAGCCCTACTTAAGACGTTGGATATATCGCCGTGGTGGACAGGCTTATAGTAATACCAGTAAAAGCAGAAGAAAACTAAAAAAAGGAGTTTTGGTGATTTAAACAGCTCCTGTGCCAGCTGTGGTAGTATTTGTAGTATGTATAAGTAGCATTAGTTGCAGCAGTAGCAGAGGTACTAGAGGCGTAGGAGTGGTGTTGGTGCTTTTGGTTTTAACCTTGTCATGTGTCTCCAGGTGTGGGCCTCTTCTCTCTGGTCCTGGGTCTGGTTTGCGCTCAGTGCTGCTGCCGCAACACCACACACACTCCACGCTCACGCAACAAACTGATGGACCTGGAGATGGACTGACAAACACTTTCCCCCGCACCCACACACTGCAGCGCTCACAGGAAACACCACCATACACACAACAGACACACGCCCGTAGACGATTTCTGGGACACCCAGTTGTTTCCATGCGACGGACGTTGGGAGTAAAATGTATCGCTTTGGAAACAGAAGCCTGACTTGTCTATCACAGTGCTTCACGAGGTGCTCAGGGTTGCTCGGCTCTGCAGTGGAGGAGCAGGGGACTTTTATAAGCACCAATGAGACTTCTTTGAAGACCCATTGAAATCTGTGGCGCTTCCAGTGAATTTTACAGATAGATTTGCTCCCCGTTAGTATTACAAGAAGCTCTGAAGAGTTTAATTTTTGAGGAACATTTGGCCTCTGAGACATCACTGCCACTTGGGAATAAAGGACCACGAAACAGATCTGCTGCCTCTGTAACCACTAGGGATAACATATGGAGCGCTCAGGCTGGACTACTTTTTTTTTTTGTCTGACGCCAAGATTCGAGTCTCACAGAGGAGTGGCACACCTCGCACCTTGATGAATTTGCTTTTTTGCGGAAGCGTGGAAAATTCAAGGGGTGGTTGGTGTTGGAGAGACGAAAATATTGCTGTTTAGTCACATGGGTAAAGTAATTTTGTATTTGCAGCGACTGTGGATTTAGACAGCCTGAGCCTTATTCCCGTCACGTTCGTACGGGCAGCAGAAGTCCTAGAAAGTGCTCTGCGTGCTTTCCACACGAGAGGTATTGCACTACCACCCCAGAGTATTCCTACCTTAACAAAAAGGACAATATTTACTTTTATTCTCTAGTTTTTTGAAAATTAAGAGATTTTAAAAATGAGAGACATTTTTAAGCTTTACACAGAGATATGCAGTCAGTGTGTTTGTATGTGAGATATACTGTACGTGGTGCCAATATTTGAACTGTCGGAGGTGTGCTTGGTTCATATCACCAGATCAACACTTGAACAGCCACTCAAAGTGGCGACAGCAAGCACTCTGCTTTTCTAGATATTCCGAAATGTATCCTGCTGTTATTTTGCCAGTCTCGTGTGTGTTGGTGTGAGTGCTGTGCTACAGTATGTGAGACAAAGAGTTGCATGTACTGTTTTATAACAACAGACTGGTGAGCAACACAAGCCTTTCCTGGGTTACATTTTGATGACGTCAAGTCTTCTACATCCAGATTTTTCAAACTCGCTGTCACCAATCGAGACTCTTGTGTGCAACATGAGTCTGTGTCGGCTCTGGTGCAAGAAACTATTCATGTTTTGATCAGGAAAATCATGCATGTTTCTCAGTTTTGCTTTTTTAAAGGAAAAGTTAAATATTTTGGGAGCTACATTCATTTGCTTTCTTTCCACAATTAGAGGATGTATAGCAATCTCACCTCTGTGCATTAAGTACAGAGCCTAGCCTAGTCAACCATGCTCTGCCTCAGTGCACAGACACAAATTTCATGTCAATCCTTTTCTAAAAAAGGAAGCCAATAAGTTTAGTTCCCAAAATGTTAAACCGATCTTTTAAACATCACGGGAGATTAGTGAGTTTAAGGGGTAGGTGACACTTTTGTAAATCCTCTTGATGTCACTTTCGGTTTAGCTAGTCTAACAGTTCTTCATGTTTTTAGTTTTAAAGGTCTAGTTTGTAGGATTTAGTGGTGAGTTTGCAGAACTGAAACTTCTGTGTGCCAAGCTTTTATGAGAGTTATGATGGCTGACGTGAAAACACAAAGGACCTGTCTAGAGCCAGTATTTGGGTTGTCCATTCTGGGCTATTGTAGAACAATGTTGCGGACTCCACCATGGGAGAGGTCATGCTTTGAACGTAGATATAAACAGGTTATTCCAAGGTTACGAAAACAGGATTTTCTTTTCTGGTGATTCTAAACTCCTGAAAACATAGTTCTGAATATTGTATACCATTTCTTCCAATAGATGCCCCTAAATCCTACACACTGGACCTTTGAATTTTGCTAGTAAACTAGAAACATGATCAGAAAACTTAAAAGTTTCAGAGATTTTAATTCTAATATTTGATACAGCCCTTTCTAAATATTTTGAGATATTTTATTTCTGCTCTTTCAGAGAAAAGTCTTACTTTGCACTTAAAAGCTAAAACTGAAAATCATATCTGCAGAACAAAAAACAGCTGATCATGAAATTTCAGCTGTCAGCGACACGTGTCAGCTGTGTTTTTATAGCAAATGAATGAATCCTATCACGTTGACTGCTGTGTGAACGCACACTCACAGCTCCAGCAACAACACACAAAGTGAGGGAACTTGTGTCCAAACCCAGCAGGACCCAAACAGACCTGTTAGGTTTGTAATAAGATGCGCCAGGCTGTGTTTCCTCCTTCACTCACTGGGCTCGGACAACGCTTTGTTTGATGTTTTTAAATAATTTTGAGAGGTATTTTAAGCAACTATCTGAAGTTTATGAGCAATATCAGACTGTAGTCAGGTCTCTCAGCTCAAGTAGAGCTGTACTCGGGACATATTTTTCACCCTTAGTTTGAAAGATTGGATACTACATATTTAAACCATGCATCTGTCGCCTGCTCTGCTCTGACTTTGTGCACAACCGCCTCTAATTTGGCCTGGCCAGGCAGCCTGTGCTGAACTTTAACAATTATTCAATCAGAACACAATCCATAATCCCAAATCCAATAATAATTGTCACTGATGACACTCAAAGAGTTTATTTCAAAGCTTCAGGAAACACCAGACAGACCTGTACACATGTTGCCATCATGTTCCAATTATATTTTTCTTCAGTTCAGGACACTGAGGGGTTAAACTGAAAACCACTTTTTAGAAATGTTAATACAATATGTGTGTTTTGGTGTGATTGACGGTGACAGTTACTTCAAAAACTTCAGCACGTCTCCATAAACCCTCTCCACAGGTGTGTGTGTGCCTCTCTGTGATAGAGCTGTTGCAGTTTTCAAACTGGGTTTTACCACTATCACACACACACACACACACACACACACACACACACACACACACACACACTCACACAGTCACAGTATTGGAGCACACAGGTAAATAATTGGGCTCTGTGCCAAATGCTCTTAACGGTAAACAACACACACACACGTAGCATTGATACACACCTCTCAACATGTCACTGCAAGGTTTCCCCAGTGTCCTTTTAGTTTGTCATTTTATTGCAATGATGAATCATGATGTTTTTTTTTAAATAAATAGATTTGTAAGATGTATTCATTTTGTACATTATTTTATATGTTCTGATTTTATTGTGCTTTTATGGTAATTATGATGCTTTTTTAAAATTATACCAACAAGCAAAAGCCATTGTCCCAGTGATCTCAGTGTGGGCTGCGTTGTCTTCAAAATACTTGTCGCTGGTGAGTACCGCTTGGACAAAAAAGAAGAAAATGAAAACTCAGCTCAGTTGGTGGTACCAAAAGAAGTACCAGGTGTTATCCACGACTTTTGGCAGTAATCCCTGTTTCCCTTTTTTGTTTCCCTTTTTTAATGACAGTTACAGATGACAGCCCTCTGATGGTATGAACAGGTATTTCCTCGCATGTTGGTGCAGAGTGCACAAGCCAGTTGGCCATCGGCTGAGTAGTTTTGCTGTGTGTTTATCTGCTACTTTTTAGCTGAGACAACGTGAGGCTGTGCGACAGTCAGCCTTCGTTGTTACCAGTTTTCATGCCTCCGTGCTGGCGAAATCCGAGGACGAAGGCATTATGTTTTTCAGTTTGTCTGTTTGTATGTACATCGGATTCTTTGGAGCACAAAAACTCAAGAATGCTTTGAGGGAGTTTCTTCCAATTTGGCACAAACATTCACTTGGACTCAAGGATGAGCTGAATAAATTTTGGTGGTCATAGGTCAAAGCTCAATGTCCTTGTGATTTTCATCCACAGCATCACTAATATGGAAATTGAAGCCAAATTCATAGCATCTTCCCTATGCACCAGATTAACAATTCAAGAAATCTAAACTAAAAACACTTCACGAAATAAGGCAATCCAATTTTTCCGTTGTCCTGAATGCTTTCAGTCTGCAGAGAGGTAGAGGCAGATGAAGCTGTTCAAGTTGCCTTATCCACCTCTCTGTGTCCTTGTCTGTGTCGTTCTTTTGAACACAATATCTCAAGAACGAACAGATTCGAATCTGGAGGTAAAAACTGAAGTCATAAAACATGTTTTTGCCCATAACTCCAGAACCATGGCTGCTCAACTCAAAGCTGTGCTGACTGTATAGATTTCCTTTTGCCAGGTGGAAGATGTGTGAGAATCATCCATGTTTTTACAGACATGGATGTAAACTGTAAGTGCAACTTGACTTGTGCACAGAGGCATATAACCGTGTGGCGGTTTATCTAGTTTGATGTATTTTTGGTGTGTCTGGGTCTTTTGATATTTAAAGACACGTAAGCAGTATGCCAACAAAAACTTAAACTGTGTCCAACTCACAGAGTAGCAACAGGAGCTCCGATTGGCCGGCTGTTATTTGTTGGCGGGAGCTCCTGCTGCTGCACTGTTGGTTATTATTCCACCTATTAGAGGCTAAATTATTAGCCAATATTGAGACTCAGACTGGGGTTCTTTATGGTGTTACATAAATCAGCATTTATGATGTTTTATGTTCCATGTTTCTGCCAGTAAAGTCAATTTATTGTCTGAATAACACCAGTAGTTATTTAATCGTGGAGGTAGCTCTGGCTGGCCCACATTTGCCCTCCTTCTGCTCAAATGTGGCTGATTTTTTTCCACAGGATCTGATGTGGTCGTGATCAGAGTTCCTGCTCTGAGACTTGTGACAAATGTGGGCCAATTTGGTTTTTCTTCTCCGTCTCTGGGCAAGCCATCAATCAGGGTTTTTTTCTATGCTTGCAAACATCTGAAAAAAAAAAAAACTTCAAAAACTTCTAGCAGAATAAATGTTTTATAATTCAACATTGGACCGCGGCTATATCTCTTCCTCTTCCCTCCATGTCTTTAATACTGTGTCACCCAGCCCCTTGTTAGTCTTACGGGATTTATTTTCTGTCTGTTTATAGTCTTTCTCTCTCTTTCTGTCACCAGTCTCTCTTTCACTCCATCTATCTGCTCCATTTCTCCTCTATATTTCACTCTTCATTAGAAATGCACAAGAGTTGAAACCTCAGTCGCTCTCCTGGGTTTTGATTTTTTTTTTTTTTTTTTTTTTACACCTCTTTAACAACACTTTCTTCATCCAACTCTCCCTCCATCACTCTTCCTCTCATCTCCACATGAGATGGAGATGAGAGAAAAGAAAGATCCGGTGTCGATTGGCTCTGGCTGCGGCTTTTCTAACTTCTTGTTCTCTCTCAGGGTCCACTTGACCCAGTTTCCTCGTCTCTCTGTGCCTGTCATGGATCATTTGGTAATGTGGCCTTGCCTCAACTTAAACCATTGTCTTCATAATTGACTCAGAGGTGTGTGTGTGTGTGATTACAAAAGCACAGGATGTATTTTTTGCCACCACAGTACACTCCTGCTGTTTTAGAGATGGCACATTTCGTTGGTGTTACCCCACCGGCTCTGACTTGAGCGTGTCACAGCTTGAGGGTTGCTCCACATAACAAAAATTTCAGACGGAAAAATTTAGCAGCGCACGGAGAGCAGTAAGCAGCCTGTTCTCCCCAGAGTCTACCAGAGGAGACACGTTTTCTCGTATTCATTGTAATCAACACTGATGTTTACAGCAGCTCCAAACAGCCGACAGCCTCTGTCACACCACTCTGCTGTCTGTTTTCTGCCCATTTAAACGCAGCAGTTTGGTTTCTCTCTTCACTGTTTTGCTCCCCAAAACTTCTCGGATTGGATAGAAGCAGATCTGTTTGTTAAACAGATTTGGATTTTGCACCCAAAAGTTGTCTTCTGATGTGTCATTGCGCAAAAACTCTTCTCATAAAAGAAATTGGGAGGAAATTCAAATGTATAGCTGTGCAGATTTTTACCCAAAATATTCACTAGTGGGTTTTTTTTATCCAATTTTCACCCATGTTTATATAAATGTCACTATAGCAGCAACAGCGATGATTCCTGAAGGAGCCAAATGACATTATATCAAACGTGTTGTTTTTTTTTTAAGTGTACTTGTACTTATTTAAGTAAATTTGTGTTTCTCTTGGGCTAATTTTGTGTACTCATGGGTCATTTTGTGTCTATTGTTTGTCATTTTTTGCCTCCTCGAGGTTGTTTTGTGTCTTTGAAGTCTATTTTTTTTTTGTATTTTTGAGGTAATTTTATGTTTCTCCGAGACACTTTTGTCTTTTTGGTTGTTTCATGTTTCATGATATTCATCTTGTACCCCTTTGTGGTTTTGTCTCTTTTTAGTCGTTTTGTGTCTCTTTGCTGTGTCCTTGTTATTTTTTGTCTGCTTGTGGTTGTTTCTTCCCGCTCTGTATGTGCTAATATGACTGACATTTGCAGGTGAAGGCCAGGGGTGAAAGCCCGTTCAGTAATCCATCAATGAGGCCGAGGGCAGTCTCTCCAGAAAAATACACCCTCACACACTTCTCATGGGTCATAAGTGATGATTGAGGGGGATTGCTTCTGTATGAGTCTGTACATTGTTTTAGGAAAATCCTGCATCATGTATCTTTAATAGTTTATGTAAACTGAGCTAAATGTGATTTTATTTCATTTAATTGAACAAGTTTAGGTAAACCTGATATTTTATAATAGGCAACACTTTATGTTAGAAATGTGATGGAGGTTTCCGTCAATTTAAGAGAAAAAGGTCTCTCGTGGTCATTGAGGCAAAACGTTAAGTTGTAGATTTGTTCACTTTATTGCAAGTAACGATGGAGCCACGCAATTTTCTTAACGTAGTATGGACTGCTGGTTAGGAGAACTTATCTTTGAATATGTCTGTAGGAAGATAATACAAAACTAAAATATTTAGTTTAATCCTTTTTATATCAGAGTCCTGTGGAAGTGTTTTTTCCTTTGGCTAATGCACAGAAGGGAAGCCAAGGCATATTTGAGCCTCTACCCCTCACAATCCCTCACTGGCTTTACACCAATGAACATTAAAATTAGTTTCCTGTGGGACTGAACTCAAACCTTCTGAATAAATGCTTTCTTCTTCTTTATCATTATGGGCTAGTTTGAATAATACATATTCATCATGGACTGGCATAATTTCTTGGGAATTCTCGCCAAAATCTGCTCCTGTTCCCCAGGAAACCACTTTGAAACTGGTGATGTTAAGAGGATCTAAACATTCTGTATAATTGGTGGTGTTTTTCAAAGATGATGAACTTTTTAGAAGAAAAGTTTCCTCTGTTTTTCTCAGCGCACGTCCGCCTTGACAAGAGGCTCAACAGCTGTTTCCCTACTGGATCTACTGCAGTCTGACTTGCCCTGGGTGTGCGATGATGGACGTCTTCAAACCCCAAAACACCCAAAGCGTGTCTTTTCAACACCCTGTGATGAGGCTGAGAGCTGACAGAGCAGAGCGGCCGGCCCGGGGTGAGTTCTCGCTGACGGTGTCCGTACGGCTGAGTCACTCACCACCAGCAGCGGGAGGTTCACTTCAATTAACTTCAAACTCTGCAGCATGGAGAGGTGAAACAGGCACTGTGGTTTCTCACACCATCGCTCATTTCTTCTATCCCCCACAGGTGATTCGGTACCTTTCACTTTCTGTCGGCACCCACAGTTTACCCACGATGCTCCACAGTGGCTCCAAGCCATGTGGAGCTACTGTGAATTGTTAGTGATAAAATACTGAAGTATTTCTGCAAGTTAAGTCCCCTCAGCCCTTTAGCTTTGCCTTGGATTACTGCGGTTCGTTCAAGAATTTAAACCGGATGTGTGAATGTGTGTGAGTGTGTCTAAAGCTTTCATAAGAGGTGTGTCTCCAGTCTGGCTTTTATCAAGCAACTCCCAGAGTAACTAAACACACAAACAGGGAAAGTGCAGAACGATGGACGTATATCATGTTTCTGTTTTGCAGGCCAGAGTTCGTTGCATCAACACTTCATCAGTCGTGGCCCCAACACACACAGAAATCCTACACGGGGACACTAAATCTGTAGGGCCAGGAAAGCAAATACGACTCAGTCAACGGTGTCGGATGTTATCACTTGATTAAATGGGTGTTATCAGTGGTTATCAGCATCATAGATTTTGATAGGAAGGGGCCTGCAGCCAGGAGGTGACGATCTCCAGTGGTAGTAATTATGACGGGAGCAAAGGGGAAATCAGGTGATGTAACATTAATATAATGAGCGAAAAAGCCCCTGTTGGTAGGAGCGAACAAACTGTTCGAAATACGTCCATATTGAAACCAAAAGTCAACCAGTCAAGTCAACAGTTATTTTAACTGACATACTTGAGTTTGTCACATTACGTTATATTCGACAAACATATTTACAAATTATCCAAATTGCCATGGTTTTGTTTCAGTGTTGGGATACATATAGTGTGGGGTTTGGGGGTTCTCCACCAGAACATTTTAAGCATCAACCACTTAATTACCTGCATTCTGGTGAGTTTTTATGCACCTATTAGTGCCTTTTCTGCATCAAATTAAGGTGTAAATGTATTTCATTTTGTCAAGATAAAAGTCCAAAATATAGGGGGCTTGTCCGCTGCTCCCCTCACAGTCAACACCTCTGATCACCACGTAGTTTTGGTACCTAAATCAAAGTCCTGCATCTGGTCGAATACCTGGAAAAAAAGGTGATTAGTAGCAGGCATTTGGTCTCTTTATTTATTTATTTATTTAGTTCTTCGCGAAAAGGAGAACATGCTGGTCAGATTGCGGGCATTGGATGATGATGATATGTTGAAATAAAATTAGCAGAATAATAATCCAGTGTTTTAAATTTTCCGTTTTAATCCTCTTACTGCTGACTTTGTATATGCCGGCTCTGTCTTCTGCATCAGCTGGAGTGTAAGAGCCGCTTCAGGCAGGTGTGTTACAAACAGGCATGTCGGCTGTGCTGCCCAATATTATGAGAACAAGCAAAAAGTATTCTTTTAAATTGTATTTATTGAATTATCTTAGTTTAGGAATATATTACCTACCTTAGAAATGTCCCAAAATGAGCTGCCTAACCAAATTATTTGAACACTGCAAAATTATTATAGGATTTGTGGTTTTGGGTCAGGCTGCGCATCTTATGTAGGCAGGTCATACAGGATTGGTGGTCCGGCAGGTGTGGAACTGTATGTTGTGGTTCTGGTTCAGGAGCAGGTCTTAATAATCAGATCTGTGTGGGACTCTGCCCTAAACCTAATGAAAGTGAAATCTAATAAAACTGCTCCTAATCCCTTCACGGCAATTTAACCCTTTAAAACTTGGATTGACATCACTTTCCTTGTGCCTCATTTAGACACCCTTCACAAGTATTTAAACCTTTAAACCCTGAGCAAGTTTAATTTCTCTCAAAAACATGGGAAAAAAGGCAATGAGCAACGTGGCAAGTAATGTCCCAAAAACTGCAAGAAATTTGTAGATTTTGATTTTTTTTTTTAAAGCTGGTGAAAACTTTTTAGAGATTATTTTTCTAAATATCATAATTATATATTAAAAATCATTTTACGGAATGAATATAATTTTTACGTTTTTCTTTCCAGGTCATATTCTTGTTTGTTTGTTTTTTTTACTATCCCATTTGATTGTTGTTTTTTCTTTTTATTTATTATATATATATATACAGTATATATATATATATATATATATATCTTCAGGTAAAGTTTTACTAATTTCTTGCTAATTACTGGGTCATTTTTTCTTAAGTTGCTTATTGCCTTCTTTCCATGTTTTTGAAAGAAATCAGGCCAATTTGTCCTGGTTTCTAAGGGTTAATGGACTGATTACAGCCCCCTGAGGCTACCAATAGGTGTCGTAGGCCCCTTCTGACCCATATCTATGAGGCTGATAACCACCGATAATGACCATTTAATTGTGTAAAAATACTTCATATATTCATACATTTTTCAGGTACTCAACTTTTTGAGTATTTTCATTTTATGCTACTTTATTCTTCTACTCCACCACAATTCAGAGGCAAATAATGCTCATTTTTACCCCACTACTGTACATACGTGTGATACCTTTCTATTTGTTTTAAATTTAAAGCATTTTGATGATGACTATTGATCCTTCAGGGAGGAAATTAACAAGCTATCCAGCACTTCATAAAGTAATTAACTGTAACCAAAGTGATGCAAACACAAATGCATAAGTTAATATATAATAATCTGATATACATAGTTCTGTTTCTACTTCAGTAGAAGATCTGAGTACTTCTTTCACAACAGAAATTATCTGCTCAGAGCACATTTTGCCTCCAGGACGCCGCAAACCTCTGGGCTCTGTGTTTTTTGGGTTTTTTTTTCATTGAGGCAGCAGCAGCAGTCAAATATTGGACTGGGTGAGAGCATCTACTGACCCCCCCAGAGTAAATGTTAATGTATGTGTGTGTGTGTGCATGTGTGTGTGTGTGTGAGAGAGCTCCCAGGAATGCAGCGATGACTCGTCAACACCTTCCCCTCTCCATGGAAACTATGTCAACACATGGGTGGGGGATGGAGAGAGAGAAAGACTGTATATGAGATGGGGGGTGGCAGCATATGTGTGTGGGGTGTGTGTGTGTGGTGTGTGTGATTTATTATTAGGTAGAAGAAATTTGACCTCTCTTCTCCATAAATCACCCTCTTGTGCTTTCGCTCTCTCTCTCTCACACACACACACACACAGAGATATGGACTTCAGAGCAGTTAGATCATTCTCAGAGTCTCTTTCATCTTCTGTAGACTTTCACTCAGTTGATTTATAAAACATTCAAACCCCGACACATTAAGAGAGTAACACACACACACACACTTTCAGATAGCAGGAAAAGAGAAAGGGGTTTGGCTGATCTGCAGGAAGGGATTGTACTTTTATTACAAATCAGATGTGGCCCAGTCGATGTTGTCCGCCGCTGAAATGATGCATATCATGCAGCTTAACTGATTATTTACTGTAGAGTGGATCACTGCTGCTCTGACAGAAATACATCAATGTTATTTGCCTCGAATGAGAGACTCAAATTCTGCACAAGAAGAAATACATTATCGTGTTTTAGAACTTCTTCTATTTTACATTTGACATAAATTAAGCATCCTGAATGTTATATTTTGGTAAGATATGTTCAAATTCAAAGGAATACTCTTTATATAATATTATATGGAATAGTCTACATGTTATATTTTTAGTGTAATATTTAATGAGAGTCTTTTGAAATATACAATGCCAGTTACATCTTTCCAGTCAGGTTCAGCCGAGCTTAGCACAAAGACTAGAGACAGAGGGAAGCTGTTAGTGCTGTTAAAAGTGGAAAAACAAGTCGAGATCATTATCTCCTTACTTGAGGAAAAACAATTGCATTTAGGAGATAATTTTTTTGTAAATTCAGAAAATCAAGCAACACGTTTTTTCCATGAAAAATGTATAAAATTCAGAGATAATTATCTTGTTAATTCAGAAAAACATAGCATTTTTTTCCATATGTACAAGTGTAATAATTCTGAAAACATAATCTCTTAAATGTAAAAAAAAAACAAAAAAAAACAAAACACAGAACAGAAGTTTTTTCCATGAAAAGGTCGTCAGTGTTTTGAAATGGTTACATTTAGTTAACAAAACTACTTGGATAAGTTTAGAAAATAGATCATGTTTGGGGTTAAAATAAGTACTTTTTGTAGTTAATGTAACATGATGTAAATAAATTAAATGAGTGAGGTAAGTGCACTAAAACTGTTCTTAAATTATGTAACGCTATGTTAAAACAACACTGACTTTTTCTTTCACATGGGATATAAACTGCTATCTCCTGGGTAAAGGTCCAGTTTTGTTTGTCCCTCCGACAGGTGGCCTTTCTCACTCTTTATACAATATCGGTTGCACTAAGCATCAAGTATTGCCTCGCTTGGGTTTACTCTGGAAATAGTCTAAAGTGTGGTGCCATTGGTGTTTATATCATGAGCTGAGAGGCATGACAAAGTGTCGAGTTTGAAACATGGGGCTGAGAAAAGCCTGAAAAAACAGAGCAGTTATTTTTTCTTGAGTAAATGCATTACGCTTGTATTCAAATCCATCCAGTCACAGGCTTCGTTTAGCATTAGAGCCGCATTTAAAGCTTGCTACCCTCCTACTTTTCAAGAAAAAACTCCAACACATATCTGCTGCTAAAACAATCATGTTGTCAACATATGGCATGAAGCGGGACTGTCCTCACCGGGAGACAAGCGGCCTCTTGTGGTCATGCAGATTCGCAAAGCCGGCATTTCAAACAGTACACAAATTCGTCACAGTATCCAACAGTTAAATGCCTTGACCTTATTATTCAGCCCTCTATTCTCCACCTGGGTCGACCCGTCACAGAGCCGCAGCAGTGCCACTCTGCAGACAGCCTGATCCTGCAGCATGACTTGTCCTTGTATGGTGTTGTGTCTTCAGCATGGCACCACTCCAGCTCTTCAGCAGGCACACATCCACATTATACAAACACACACAAATAACTGGTACGTGTAGGTATGACTCCACATTGTCTCCCTGTCTCTCTCTCTCTCTCTCTGTGGCGTGATGCCAGTTAATATCTCTGCAGCAAATGCTGTGCTCTGATGCTGCGAATTACCTTGTGCTCCAGATGGGGAGTAAACTCAAGAGCCATCTTTGGCCTCCAAGGACCAATAAGGGAGTCTTCTCACAAATGTCAATTAGATGTAATTTGCCCTCCAAAATGATATGACTCAGAGCAGGGATACTCAACTTATGGTCTCCAGGGCAAAATCTGGCCCCCGATAGGGTGCTGAGTGGCCCCACATCCATTGTTTTTGTACTTTTTGTTACATAAGGTGCCAGAGTGCATAAAACAGCATCAATATAGAGCTTGTTTATCAAAAAATGTGCCCCTGGAGGATCCCCAGCAACCCCTGACAGAGTCCTAGCTAAGCTCTTAATGTCCTAAAATCGTCCTAAAATCTTAGAAATGTCCTAAAATCCCAGAAATGTCCTGAAATTGTAGACATGTCCTAAGTTCCTCGAAATGCCCTAAATCCTAGATACATACTTTAGTCCTAGGAATTTCCTAAAATCCTAGAAACATCCTAAAATCCTAGAATTGTCCTTAAACTCTAGAAATATCATAAAATCTTATAAAGGTCCTTAAATCCAAGAATTGTCCTAAAATCCAAGTATTGAAAATTGAAAATATGAAAATCCTAGAAATGTTTAAAAATGCCCTAGTATCCCAGACTGCAGAAGATTACTGTCCTAAAATCCTGGCAATGTCCTTAAGTCTTGGAAGCGCCTAAAATCCTAGAAACATGTGTGGGGCTGCTGTGACTGGCTCCTGGTCTCCTGACATTTTGCAAAAGTGGCCCCCAAGCAAAGCAAATTGAGTATTTCTGACTTAGAGAAACTTTTGGAGCTGTATATTAAATATGTTACATTAGTGCATTATGATGGATATGCTGAAAGTATTAATAAACAGAGGCGAACAAGGGTCCCATGTCTGCTTTAGGCCCCCAAAACACTAACTCCGCCCCTTTGAATTCAAGTGTAGAAATTTGTATTATTATAGCCCTTAAAATATGTACAAAATAATGATGAGTGCTGCAGACACACACAAACTCACACTAATCACCAACAATGTGTATTGACATCACAGCTGTAATTCTGGGGCTGCAGGGATCTGAGCTAATGCTTCACCAGAGAGCATTAAAGCAAAAAGGGATAAGAGAAGTCAGAATGACTTCGACATGTCTGTGTTTGAAGTTGTTTGAAGCTGTGAAGACGCCGCGACTGCCGTTTTCTGCCGACTTAGGTCGCCCCTGATCAGCTTTTTCACGCTTTAGACGCTTAGTGACGACACGTTTGAGTTCATGTTTTAGAGCAAAGAGAGCATCTTAATGTCCACAACAAACAAGTTCATGTAGAGTCCTTTAGAAATTAGAAACAACTAATCACTCCAGTTTTTAAGATCAAGGAATCTGAAAATAAAGGCAGAATAAGGCGAATGAGTTGAGCTGGCAGCTGCGTTCATATCAGTTTACTGAGTTGTAAACTTCCTCATAAAACTTGACTCGACCTTGTGATCCTCGACCACTTTTAAAGGCTCACAACTCATCGAACAGCACGCCTTAGCCTTGATTTACACACAACATCAGATTTGATTTTTATAGGAAAATCTCCGCTTTATTGAATCCTATGCAGCGATGCAGGGAGGTTGACATGCTGCAGTGAGGTCAGTGAACTCATCACATCACTGCATGCTCTGTGCCTCCGTCTATGCAAAAAGGACCAGTGGCGGATGTTCCTACAGGCGAACAATTTGAAATAAAAAAATAAATAAGTGAAATAAAATTAGAAAATAGGCAGGGAATCATATTTCAGGGTTTTTGGACAGCGTTATGTAATTCTGAAATTCCCCCCAGGCTGATCCCTTCAGTCATCCTGGTCAGCATGAATTCGTGTTCCCATTTTTCCAAGTTTTTATTTATTTATTTATTTATTTTTGTTAAATAAAATCAAACATAGTAGAGTGTACGTGGAGGATGAATGTTATAAAATATTGAAACAAAAAAGAAAGTAGAAGAATTTGCATGTACAGTATTCTTTTGTTTGTTTTTATTATGAATAAGGGTTAAGAAGTAGTACATACAGTACATCGCACCTCCTGAAAATGTTTTTATCACCACATTGACTAAAAAAATAACTGTAAATTGCTCACAAGAAAGGCCAAACTAAGTTGCTCTACCCCATATATGAAATTCAAAGTAACTTTCACTTTGTGCTGCTGTTTTTGACACATTTTACAAATGAAGAGCGACCTGTAAACACACCCCAAAGTGTGAGTTAATTCTGCATCTAAATACGCAGATAAAAGTGATGAAAGCATCACGCTTTCTCTGATGAGAATAAAGAACTCGGCTCTCGCACGCTTCTAACTATAGCTGCAATCACTGAAGTTGCTCATAATAAGAGTGTGAGTGCACTGCAGGGCTCGTTAATTTATTTGCAATTTGTGAGTGGAAAACTCTGAAAATGCAAGAGTCTGTGCACAACAAAGCTTGTGATCATGTGTTACATATGACCCTTTAATGAACCGTATTATGGCACCATGGCTGCAGCTCAAATACAGTGTTGCAGCCTCTGTGTCTGTGGATCATCAGACTAACAGTCAGATGTGATGTGTAACCTTGTGCGACCCAGATCTGCTGCTCCTGCCATGTTTGGACAGCAGAGTGAAGATGTGGGTCAAGTCATCTTCAAAGTGCGATGGGGGCGTTTGTGTGTAAACACAGTCGATCACTGCACTTCACGGTCACATAAACCCTGAGTTTATGAAAGAGTAGAAGAGGAGGAGGGCGAGCAGAAAACATGTCACACTTCAAACACTATCACCGACCGTTAAATCTTGTATGTCATTACACACACTTGCTGCTCATGCGTGACAGCACGGGAGGACAACTGTCAATGTATTATACATGCAAGCACACTCAGATGAACAAAAAGAATATCATCCATGTGTGATTCTATCGTTAAAACAACTTCTTAAACACTTTTTTTTCTTTTATCAAGATGAATATAGGAGTCTTCAATGGAGTTTTCTAATTATTAAGATTATTTATCCTAAAACATTAAATGACAAAACACAAAGGGGACTATTAATTAGAATTGGCCCATAAAAAGACTAAAATAATCATCAGACTTGCAAAAAAACTTCAGTATACACCAACAAACTTATTTGCTGCAGGGGTCTGGTACACTCTTTGGCACAGGTGTAGCCAATTAACACTGCTCATTGCACCTGTCACATTTTTGGCATGGTGGGGAACAGGAGCAGCAGCACGATGACTCAAACAGAGGATAATATTAGAGGGTAAGATTTGTATTTTTCAACCCTATTATCCAATATTTTTGTGTTTAAGTGGCTAGTGGCTAATGGTACAGGAAATATTTGTTTCTGACATGTTCACAGTGAATACTAGGATCTGTACAGAGACAGACCTTTTCATTTAAGAGTAAGATCCTCTTTGTTTAACCAGAAACAGCCCAAAAAACACTGTTGTCAACCCCACCAGACTCCATTTACATAAAACAGTAATTTATTATGGCAAAATAGACTGCATTCAACGCTGACAGAAATAAAATAAACCTCACAAGAACAGCCTTGGTTTAGTTGAAATAAAACCTTAACTCACTCTATATACTCTCAGCATGACTGTTGCTAGTGTTCAGGTAATTATCATAATTATTTTTGCACTTTTTACTAGTTAATAATAGACCAATTTCAAACATTGTTTCTCTATCCAACTTCCTGTTGAAACTGCAAATTTTAGAGAAAAAGGTATGACAAAAACACTTAAGTGAATACAAAAAAAATCATTGAAACGGCTTTTGATTCTGTAAAAGTTGTCTGGAACTGAGCACTAGAGAAAGACACATTTATAATGTTATTAAATGATTTTAATCTCCCAGTGTGGCCCACAAACTGCAAGCAGTTTTAAATTGGTCCAGAGCTGAGTTTTACTTGTAGTCATTTTCATATTACCAACAGCCACACCTCAATAAAACTACTTCAAATAACTATAAATAGTTTTCTTTCCCTGCCAAGAAAAAGAGAAAACATGCACCATTTGCATACATCACAACACTTTTATTCCCCACTGAATCATGCTCGGCCACTTCCTTCCTCCACTCTGGTTTACACCTCACAGAGCAGTGTGTATGTATTATACACATCGAGTGTCAGATCACATCATTATCATGCCGACCCTTCATTATTCTGGCAGTTATGATGCTCTGTGGATGCTCAGATCCAGCCCGAGGCCAACTTGCATTAACCTCTTTTCCACTGAGAGTTTGACCCAGCAGTCCTGCTTCTTTACTTAATGAAGAGAGCGGGTCACTTGTGGGTAACTCAGACTCAAATGGAAGGAGGAAATGGGCAGATTTTTGTGTTTTTTATTAAGCCCAAAGCAACTTATAGGCTGCAAATTTAGCATTAGCACACATTTCCAGTCTGTGTGAGGAAAATAGTGATTTTGTAAACATATTATAGTAAACCCCTAATACGTGTGAATGTAAAAATGGGCATATTAGTTCCCTTTTAAGGAAATTTACTGTAATGAAATATGACCCACAGCATTTTTATCCCTCACACAATCAATCACTTTATCATCCTCAGTTGGCCACTGAATGTTCACAAGTTGTTTACATGAGAATCTTTTCATCTCAGTCTTCAATCCCACATGATATGACTACACATAATTTAAGCCCATGTGTGAAGAGCAGCTGAGAGCAAAACAGAGCTCTGTGCGATTGAGCCAAAGTATTCATTGAACAAATCAATGGACGTATTTTTGATTTCCTGGCACACCCTTTTCCTCGTGCAAAATTGAATGTTGTAGCAGTTCGATAATACCTGCTCAACGAAAAGCTCAAAGGGGATTTTTAAAAGTTTAATATTTGCTCTCTATGCTCTGACATACCAAAAAGTGGTGAGCAATTCAGACAGCTGCACATGCAACACCTGTTTCTGTCAGAGCTTTAAATACAGACCCAGTAACCTCAGAAGTAGCATTCAGTTACTGATGATAAACCAGTTTCGGTCATTTGTGTGAACTTGCAGGGCTTTTGTGGCTCAGCACAAAGAACATTTTTTACCATTTATTTAAATTTAAATTGTGCATATAGCTTCAGTAAAGGTACCATTTACTGAAGCTATATGCACAATTTTTCAAGATATTTGAGAAATAAAATTCAGAAAAATCAGTACATAATTTGAAAAAACATATGTTGATGATGACTAATTCTAACTTCTGTCACTTTGCATAACATCACTTGTAGAAGTTTTTAGATCCTTTACGTTAGTAAGGATACTCATACCACACAGTGAAAATACTCTGTTACATGATAAAGTCCTACTTTTGCTTAAGTTAGTTAGTATAATCAGGAACCACTACTTAAGTTATAAAAATTAAAAGTACCCGATGCATAAAAAACATTTTAAAATAAAGCAACATAAATGTTCAGCAAAACTAGCTGCCAATTAATTCTCTGTTTATTGACCAATTGATTAATTGACCAATCCTTGCAGATGTACTTATATAAAATGTAAAGTAGTTTAATTTATAAGAAACATATTTTACAAACCATTCTTGTGTTTTTTAATGCCAAGATAAATTTTAAATAGATATATTGAAATAAAACAATAATACAATATTCCTGACTGAAGAGTAAAAAGTATAAAGTGCCATGAAAATAATAGACTAATAGAGTTTACACAAAGCATATTTATGTTGTCTTTAGTTGTTATTATTATAAATGACCTTTTGGTTTAATTGCTTTTACTTACATTTTACTCAGAAATTTAGCTTAATTTTTATTTTTTGCCAAGAATCATTTTTGGAGCGTACATTTAAATCCATACCATAATAATTTGGTCTGCTCTTATTGCAAATCAAGGATCCCCAACAATACCAAGTAAATGTTGTCTTCAATACTCTAAATTGAATATTAGGCCAAACTTGCATCCCCCTCTGTAATGTTTTGTGATCCTTCAATGCTGAGATACATTTTGCAAAACTGAAAAATGGACAATACCTGACCTAGTTAGATAAAAAGTCAGTGGATGGCAACATTTGTAGGATTAATTCTCTGGAGATCATTAAATTATAATGACAAGCCATCCAATATTTGGCAGGATATTTCCCTCTGGAATCCACTGATCGGCCGGCATAGCTTTCCCCAGAGCCCCGCTGCTAGCATTGCTAACAATGCACCAAATCCCATTAAATGAACCTGTGAGACACTAGATGGCAGCTCAGTGATATTACTTTTTAAAGAATAGCTCACTTCACAGTCTATTTCTGTTAAAAGTTCAAAACAGAGGTTGTAAAAACTCATGTCGATTTAACAGGAGAACTCTCTTGTCAACACCGAGTAGTAGCTGAGCGTAAAAACCTTAAAAATATATAATTCAGAAGACAAACTTAATCCCTCGCTGGATAAATACCCCTGTATTGTATAACATTGTGTGGTGATCTGCGAGTGATCAAGTGCAGCATTCTGGAGAATTGACATGGATAGATTTCTTTCTTTTGGGTCCTCCACTTCAAAATAAAAGTCAAACTGTGCCTCGGGTCTGTAAGATACAGTAAGCCGACCTCCCTCTCTTACTAACGTACATGCTCTCTCCTGGGTTGTCTCCTACATTGCTTTGCCAGCACTGCCTGCAGCGATGCTTCAAATGAAAGAGCAGCTCCATGCATCTAAATGTTGTCCTGCTATGTTTTATACTTCAGCCACAATCAGACGAGTGTTTGCTACTTTTATTTTCTGGGTTTTTAAATCTCATTTTAATGCCTCTGTGCAGGGATAGCCGGAGACATTATGTTTTTTGGTTTGTCCGTCCATCCATGCATCCCATTCTTGTGAATACGATATCTCTTCTCTCCTTGAGGGACTTTCTTGAAGTTTGGCATTAATGTCCACTTGGATTTATCTACGAACTGATTAGATTTAGGTGGTCAAAGGTCACTGTCACCTTGCATCTTTCTCTTTCCTATGATCCCAATATCTCAAGAAGGCCTTGAGGGAGTTTCCTCAAATGTGACACAAACGTCCACTTGGACTCAAAGGTGAACTGAGCAGATTTTGGTGGTCATAGGTCAAAGGCTACTGTGACCTTGCATCCATCTCATTCTTGTGAACACAATATCCCAAGAAGACCGATAGTTTCCTCAAATTTCGCATACAAGTCCACTTGGACTCAGATATGACATTATTAGATTTTGGTGGTCAAAGGTCAAGGTCACTGTGACCTTACATCTGTCTCACTCCCCTGATCACAATATTGCAAAAGACTTTGACTTTCCTCAAATTTGGCACAAACAAACAAATGTCTAAAGGGATAAAATCATGTAGTGATGATATTTTATATCCAAACGGCAAAAGTTTGACTTCACTGTGACATCATAATGTTTTAAAAAAAACGTTTTTCTGGCCTTTACTCGATGTCATAACTCAGGAACAGAAGGGGAGACATTTGGTCGGATCCTGAATTAATGTGTGGGAGGCATCCATGTGTTCACAGACGTGGATGTAAACTGTAATTGTGCAACTGGTTCGTGCATACAGCCTCAAAGTGATGATTTTAGTTTAAAATTAAATTGTCCAATACAAACAACATTAACCCTTCCACATCTGTCTGGCCTGCAGTGTCTGATAATGTTTGTGCGTGCTGTGACGCACTAAAGCTTTGACACCTCATAATTACTGACAGTGCAATGTGAGATTTTCTTTTTTTAACTGTCTTATTAGAAAATTAAACAACGGCAAAGCAAGTCCTGTCATGATGCTGATTCTCGCTGTAATCACTCTCTGCAGGTCTGAGATTGGTAGACGTGTCGTGGGGTGCAGGGAGCCTTTTCGCTGCTGCAGGCAAAGATCACAAAGGTGAGTGTTAAATGTCTCCCTCACAGTAAGATGCCGTGATAAATGCATCCAGTTCTTTTTTATGGTTTAGAATACAAGCCGCTGTTGTTTCAAAATATGCACTCATTTTCTCCAACCCTTGTTTAACCAGCTGTGTATTTACAGCAAAAGCCGGAGGCAATAACTGCACACTATAACCAGCATTAGATTGTTGGCAGATGGAGTTTTATTCCAATTTTACCAGTTGTCTGAATGACCACAGGACATGCTGTAAACATGAGTTTGCCCCCAGTGATGCTGCGAGACCTCAGCGTTTATTATCAGCCGCAGCATCGCTCTGAATCATTCAGACACAGAATGCTAGTTTTATGTGTCTCAGTTGTATGAATCACTAAATGGTACTTCCCCTTGGGGGTGCACTTAAAGGTTTCCCAAGAAAAACTTCCATGTTCAAAGACGTTGTGATATATCTGCTCCTCATTATCGTCTGTAGGCAGCGGTGTTTCACGTAATTTAGAGAATGAAGAAAAGTAGAAATACAACAATCCAGATTGTTATGTAAGTCCAACGTATTATCAGCTAGAACGTGTTTACATGCTTTAATCTTTAAAACGCACTTTTTCTCATACTGTCTGCCTGAATTAATCTGTATTAACTCCGTCTAAAACGTTACCTGTAGCGCCATGTACAGCCTCATTAATCCTGACTCCCAAAAAAGCCCAGTCTGCTCTGATTGGTCAGTTTTTTCGTATGTTCCACATCTGCGCTCTCGGTGTGTCAGCACTTCTTAATGCAGCTAAGGAATGACTGCAATAGGACTGTAGCGACAGTTTCTACCTTATAGACAGTTTCACTGGATTTGCATTGCTAGGCAACAGCTCAGGTTGTGGCATCACAAAATCTTGGATGTCCTGACGGCTTGTTTAAGGGCACATTTTCTGATTATGTGCTTTTCTCTGTGGATTGAGCATTTTGATATTTTCTCAGCATTTATATTGCACGTACATCTTCTGTGTAATAGAAAATATATGAATATCTGACTTTTTACTGCAGTTTTAAGTATTTAAATGAGTTGACACACAGCTCCTCTACATGATGGAGCCTCAGGGTAGAAATGCAGAAGCCATCTGCACCTCCTTACTATTTCAGTTTATATGGTGCTTTAGTCACAGATTTACAATGAATCAAGTTGCTGCACAGATAACCTGGAGTCTTTTGGGCCCCTGAAGGTCTGGGGCCTATAGGGCAGCTGCCAGCTTTGCATTGGTAGGGGAACTAGGGTAATTCTTATTCATGCCAGCCTTACACCGAACAATTTTTCAGGGGATTTCAAGCATATTTTTAGTTTTAAAATAAAACCATGAGAGTTTTGTAAGAGATGTGCACTATTGTGATCGTTATTGTTGTAAATTGGTCACAAACGTCAATCCAAGCTGTCTTAGGTGGGTCTTTTCTCATCTTGACGTTCATACAAAAGCTAACATGTTTAATATGATTTGAAGTATTTGGTCTTGGCGTATGCAAGTACTGAAGTTTAATGGCATGAACATCGACAACCAGTAAATGCGCTTTCTCCAGCACTAAACAGGAAGCAGCAAACCAGTTAGACGGTATGGAGGGGACTCCAGGGAGAGACAAAAAATATTGGGAAGTCTTGGTTCTTCTGTTCTGTGGAAACTGTTGGAGTTGTGCTTAATTCAGCGTGATCTGATCCACCAACCAGAGCTTAATTTAGTGAGAAATCTTAATTATGAAACCTCTTATTCCCATAGTCTCTTCCCACTAAAATAGTGCAGCTAACCAGCAGAGTGTGGTAGCGAGGGGAGGTGACAAAATCCAAAATTTAAAACTTGTACATAAACTCAATTTATATTTATGGATTATTTTGTTGCCGAATTGACAAGAATACTGTAGACATTTGACGCCTTAAATCTGTTGTATCTAGAATAAAATTTTTTGCAGACACATAAGGAACTGTTACAGTTTCATGTTTTTTAAAGGGAGTTGGGGTTCAGTTTTTCCACCAGGACCAGGATGGGAAATAATCCCAAAAAGAAACTAGTTGTTGTCTAATTAGTGACCCTGCAAGATCCCCAGTCGTTGCAAAATCTTATACTGTGTGAATAAAAACTCAGACATAAGAGGGCGTAAGTTAAGTCTTTTTAAAATCTTGTGGTTAGTTGTAAGCATTAGTGTTAGTAAAGTAAAATATTTACTTATTTCCAGTCCGGCAGATGTAGTCAAAGTTTTCACTGTTTCCTTTGTTTAAAGTCGCTGCAGCTTACAGTGTGTTTCAGTGTTTCCGCTTATGTCTCTAATCCTGTTGAATGATGCACTGATGTTAAAATGTTCCACATTAGCGACGTTCTTATTTATAGCAAAGTCAATATGTGTATTACTGAGAAGAAGCTTGACTGTAGGTGAAAGCTGCGGAAGTATTGATTCTGTTCATGAATAATAACTCAAGTTTGCGGCAGGAACAAGAGTTCATCATGTTTGATGTTTAAATTCAACTTTATCTTTGTGTCAGAGACCATTAGTGCATAAATCCAACTGCTCATACCATCCACTGAAGCCAGGAGGTTATTTGAGTCCACACACATTCAGGGTGACGGAGGTCAGGCGATCTGTATACAGCAGCTGACTGGTCTTCATCACTCAGAGGGTCCAAATGACTGTCTGAAGCAGGACTCACTGGATTAACCCTCTACACACACACACACACACACACACACACACACACACACACACACACACACACACACACACACACACACACACACACACACAGTGGGAGGCTGCTGGGAGCTTCAGTACTTAAAAAATCAGCTACTGACGAGTTTACTTTTGCCAAATAGCCATGCATGGAATATATAATGCACAGTGATTTTTAGCTGTCTCAGATATGAGGACATTTTTAGGACATTTCAAGGATTTTCGGAATCCTATAGGATTTTAAGGAGTCTTGAGGATTTTCAGGCATTTCTAGGATTTGATGACATTTCTAGAGTTTGACGACATTTCTAGAGTTTGACGACATTTCTTGGATTTTATGCTGTGCTGCACAAAGTGCGGAGTAGAAGTTGCAGGCACAAAACAAAGCCAGCAACTGACCAAAAAAAATGAATCTTATCCATTTAAACTAGGAATGAAACCTCACTGCATAATAATTAAGCTGAAGAATAAACCCATAAAAGATATAAAGGCATTCAGAACTAATAAAAAAATAAAATAAACAAGATTAAAATAAATGATACTAAAAGTAAAGGCGAATAAAAGACAACACAAGAAAGAACAAACAAAAAAACGATAAAATAATAGATAAATCAATAAACCAGTAAAAGAAAAAACACATCAGTTAAACAGATGACAGAAATAAAATTAATTTAGTAATTAAATACTAAAATAGAATAAAATTGAATATGTTAGATTATCTTCAAAACAAAGGAGTACAGTGATTTAAACAGGTAAAAACACTTAATAAAGCTGTTTCAAATTAAAAATCAATATTTTTCTAATGCTGCTCAGCTCGAAAACGTGAGCAGCACTATCTAATGTTTTGCTTGTAATGTAACAAAAACACAAGTCTTATTTCGAGGTGATTATACACTAAAGAAAATATACTTATTAGACTATATATTCTATGTCTGCCAATATATTCCCCTATACACTGCACCTTTAAAGCTGCTTTTCAATGTTTGGTTTTTTTTTGTTTTCTGGCCACTTGAGGGCAGCCAAAGTAATGTATTGTTGTTATTTGTGCAGATTGTACCTTATCTGTTTCCTATTCGTATTTGATTTTCAATTTCCCTTTTTTTATTTCTATGAAATTGCCATTTTATGATATAAATATGTAATTTTAATATCAAAATTCCTTTTCTTATTTCTTTTGAAACATTCAATTATGGCATCAATATCTCTCAGGTAGAAAATAATTCATTAAGTATTTTTATTGTAATGTTCTGTTCTCTCTATTAATTGTCCTCCTGGGTGAAATTAGCAGCCATATATTTGAGATATTGGCTCATAAAAAAACCTCTCACTAAAACAGAATTTGTTTTCAGTGATGGCACAGGAGGATGAGCCCTGCAGGGTAGAGCTGTTATTGATTTAGAACAGGAATTGGCTTTTTATTTTATTTTCTCAGAAAAGTTTTCATTTATAATTCAGTTGCCACAGTGTGTATGAAGCCCACAAAACCACCTATTTGTAGCTTGAAGTTTGGGGAAAGATCGTGATTAGAGAGATTGGTGTTGACTGTTGGTTAAAAACTGGATGTGAACCACAGTCTCCAGTGCATTATTTATTAAACATAATCTTTATTTAAATCATGTCTAACCCTAACCATAGTTTATTTATCATCACTGCAGATTTCCCAAACCTTAACCACACAGTAGTTGCCACGCACAAATAAAAGAAGTCGGGATTTTGACACTTGATGCTCGTACTTACTTAAGTCTTATTCATACAGAAAAAAATGATAATGTTGAAAGTAGCATGCTCGTAGCTGTTTCTCTGGGAGCATTGTTTGTATAAAGGTATAACGTATGGAAGCCCATTTTCGCCAAAATGTTTTAAAAAAAGATTTCCTTTATGTCATTATCATGAGAAAGTTTCCTTTTGTCTCAAAATAATGAGTTAGTATTTTCTAATAATGACACACTTTATCAAAACATCTCGGAATAACAAGAAACAATACTGAATAGTGTATCAATATAAGGATGTTTTTTATTATGTTAAGATTCGTGATTATTTTGAGATATAACACATTTTGAGGAAGTTTTTCATTGTTTTAAGATAGAAAGTTATTTTGAGAAAGTTCATCATTATTTTGAGATGAGACTCATTATATTGTAAAAGTTTATCAGTTTTGAGATACTTAGTTATTCTTTTCACATACTCATTATTTTGAGGAAATTTGTCATTATTTTTTTAGATATAACTCATTGTTTTGTGAAAGTTTCTCATTATTTTGATATACTAAGTCAATTTTTTGAGAAAGATAAGCATTATTGTGAGCTATCACTCATTGTTTTGTGATTGTTTTAGTATTTTCAGATACTAACTCATTTCTTTGAGGAGGGTTCTCTTTTTTGAGATACTACATTGTTATTTTTGAGAAAGATTCTCATTATTTTGTGAAAGTCTTTCATTATTTTTAGACACTAAATCATGAGTAGCCAAGGTTCTCATTATCCAAAGACATTACTAATTATTTTGGGAGTTTCATTATTTGCAGAAAGTTTCACAATATTTTGAGATATGAGTTATTATTGAATATGTGAAAGTTTCTCATTATTTAATAAGTCATTATTTTAAACAAGTTGTTAATGTACTTTGAGATATAGTCATTATTTTAAGAAACTAACTAATTTTGAGAGTTTCTAATAACATTTAGATACTAAGTCATTATTCTAAGATACTGAGTTCTTATTTTGAGAAAGTTTCTCATTATAATTATTTTCATCACACTGGTAGAAATGGGCTTCCATAGTAATGTAGTTTTTGAAAGTTGCTTTTTGACAAGAACATCAGCCAAATGAATACATCGTATTGTAAACATTGGTCTTTTAGTGGCAAGGACAGTCTGTATTGATGTAATACACTGTGGAGGATGTGGATTGTCAAATTCTGCTTGAGTCAGCCCCAGCGGGCAAATTTTTTAGTTGGAAACCCTGTAATTTGTATTGCTTACATTTGCAGCTTGGGGTGCAAATTTGTTTGCAAGTCAGAGTTCAGCATATCGTCTTTAAATAAGCCAATATGACCAAAGCTGGAAGCTTTTACTTTCTCTTTCAATTTTTTTTGTAATTTGCTTTTAATGAATCTTAATGTTGTTCAAGAAGAATGTTATCAAGTCAAATACAGTAGGCACACAGAGACACACACACACACACACACACACTCACACACTCATGAGTTACATAAGAGCTGAGAGCGCTGGTTCACTGCATCGGTTGTTACTTCAAAGAGAAAAACAAAGAAAGAGAGAGGACGGGTTTTATTCTTCCTCATTCGTCTGTCAAGTTCCCTCTCTCTGTTAAAAAAGCTGAGCTAGCATTTGGTGTCAGCATGTTTAGGAGTGTGTGTGTGTGTCTCTGTGTGTGTGTGTGTGTGTGTGTGTGTGTGAGAGAGAGAGAGAGGATCAGATGTCCCTCCAGACAATAAGACGCCCTTATTTAAAAAACTGAGAGAAAGAGAGAGAGGAAAGGAAGGAGCAATCAAGGAATGAAAGAGAGGCAGAATTTAAGAGAGAAAGAGAGAGGTGGGATTAAAGCTTCTCTCTCCGTCAGTATTTTCTTTTCTTTCTCTTTGACTTTACATTGGACCAAAGTCTAGACAAAACTAATCCCACAGAAATTAAAAATAATTTGAGAGTGGAAGACATTAGTTTCGCATTTAATCTGGGTTCATTCAACACATTCCAAAGTGAAAGTAATGCCAAAATACAGCTTTTTATTTTATTCTACCTCTAATCAGTCTTATTCTCAGGATCATTTTATTAAATTTGAAGTTAATTAAAAGGGAAAAACAGGTTTCCAAGCTAAGAAGTTTGCTAACTGACAGTTCCTCCAAATAAATGGGTTTAGATCGTCTTCTTGTGGTGAGTTATGCTCCCAGATCTCTGCTGTGTTACCATAACTGATTACATGGAGAAATACATCAGATTTTTTTGAAGTGGGGTTGTATGAGGTATCTATTGGCAATGTATTTCTTAAACTGTGTTTCCATTGAAAGCTTACAGTTTAGTAACTTTGGAACCAAAAGTAACGTCTACGAAAACCATATTTATATATTTATGTGTGTGTGTGTGTGTGTGTGTGTGTGTGTGTGTGTGTGTGTGTGTGTGTGTGTGTGTGTGTGTGTATGTGTGTGTGTGTGCGTGTGTGTGTGTGTAGTCTTTTTTTGGGGGCGGGGGGGTTAGTTTGTAGTATTATTACTACCACAAATAACATTAATGACTCCAAGACTTTTTGCCCAAACTATCTCCACACAGCTGCTTCCCTACAAAAATTAGTCACATGCTCTCATTCAGAGCTACAGTTAATCTCGCTGTTTCAGTTTTTCATATATTATTAACCCGTGCTCAATCTCTACCTTTCTATTTATGCATCATCGCTGTATCTTTGCTATTTTAAATATATTTTTTTAAAAAGAGGAAAGAAAATACTTTCACATCATGGCACACTTAATCTCTTACAGATTTTTTAGGAGGCTAAAATGTGTTTTGTTGCTGACCCCCAATCACAGCAGTACATAGTTTAGCATCCATGTTGGATTTCAAACTGCATTTCCAAACTAGGGGAGTTTTGGTTGACATCTCATAGGAAACATATTGACTAGGTACCTCATGTAACCCCACTTGAAAAAATCTGAACTATCCCTTTAGCTTAACTCCTCTACCATTTTTATTCACAGCTGTAATATTTAGCTGGAGGACCTCCAGCTAAATATTTACTCTGAATCATGGTTGCTACGACCATAAACGTGATAACCTCCGAGTGTTTCTGTCTGAGAGCAGACAGCTGGAGATTACTAGTGTCCCAGTAAGACCCTTAATTTGAAGACTGTTCTTTCCACTTTGTTGATAAGACCTAAACGCTAACAGCTGGTTACACAAGAGTCGTCATTTGGAGCATTTTGGGTATGTTCTTAGAGGTTTACCCCCAACAAAAGAGCAGGGCAGTAGTACCCAGAGTGCACCATGAGAAAGAGTTGATATTAATGGATTTAGTTTGTCTATTATTTTTCGACTTACCTAAGTGATTGTGCTCTGTAAATTGGGAGCTTTTGGTGGATATAAACAGGAAGTAGGGGTGACCAGGGTTGGTCAGCACACTTTTCCCTCTCTGTTGTATTTCTGTGGCATAATTTATGTTACAATATTCCAGCAGCAACCATTTTTAAGGTCTCAGTTATAAATAAAGTAAACAAAGTAAACATTTAATTCAAACAAGAACCAAAAAATACCCAGCTGGCATGAATATTTAATTGAATATCTGCCCATTTTCTTTAAAATAGCACCATTAAAACTATGCTGAATCAACTATCAGCAGTTCCTGTTTGCAGTGTACCCATTAATGTATGAACAACGATCACTGAATTATTTTTATACTGAAGAAAACTTAAAATTAGATGTATCTCAAGAAAATTCTACTGTTACTGTAGAAGAAGGGGCTCTTTGCTGTTATTTCTTAGCGGATTTATGGAGGTTATTCGCACCTATGATATCTGCAGGAAGTGTAAGTGTAAGTTTAGTTATGACTTCCGAAATGAGCAAAATTTTGACAAAAAGAACTTTCTGTAGCAATCAAAGCTTCTTGGCTGTTTCATTCACTTCAGCTGCAGACTGAAGTCCTCAGATGCTGTGCTTCGTGCTGTCAGCGGTGTGTTTGCAGAGGTCACAAAGTCATGTGTGTTTCTCAAGTTTCTCAGCCGCCTCTTTGCACTCACACACACACACACACACACACACTCACACACACACACACACACACACACACACACACACACACACACATATCACCAGCGGCTGTAAACATACATTAATTGCCCTGGCGACATCAGACTGTACATATGCATTTAAATTTCAGCAGTTTAGGACTCACATCTTGTGTTCTGCTTCAAGTCAGACTTTTTCATAGGTGAAAAACACTGAAATCTTTATTTATACTGAGAAAAAAAAACATAAATGAGGTACATAATCAACATAATGTATAGCCTCTCCCTCACACCAGTGTGACTTTTAGTGCTGGTGTTTCTCAAAATTCAATCACATTTTTCATTAACCCCGGAGGAATCATCTCCTCTCTCACACACACACATGCACACACACACACACACACACACACACACACACACACACACACGCACACAGACACTTCAGTATACACGCTTCTTGATGATGATAAACATGTTGGAAGTGATTTTTCCATCTGCCTTTCCTTCCTTCCACCATCTGCCATCGCCAGCAACTCTCAGCTCAGTTTGTGTTAGAAGAGTAACGCCCTCCTCCTTCTCCTTCGTCTCTGAAATCCCTTTTTTTAAATCTGACATAGAGGCACCCGTACTGACCCCCCCATTTGTCCTCTCTGTGCATTGTACATATATCATGTTTGCTGTGTGTCAGTTACTTTATGTTAACATGATTTAACGTTTTAATATTAAGGAAAATGTACCATGTAAGCATGTAGGGAAATGATAAGATTTTATTGATACCAGTGCCATTATTGGTTCTGTTTATCAGTCCAAGTCTTTATCGATTCCTGATCAGTTTTCTCTGTGGAAACAAAGACCTACACCAGTTTTCAAAGCAACTATTTTCTTATCACTGAGTCTGAACACAGTGGAGAAAGGGACTAAATAAAAAGCATGCATGTGACGCAGCATGGCATAAATGTTATAGAATAATATTTGCGCTTGTAACAGACGTGCTGCTGAGTTTGGAAGCAGTGACACTCATAGAGTGTCAAATACATGATATTCTTGGAATTTAAGCTATAGTTGCAAGGTAGAGAGGTGTTTGAGCACATTACAAGCAGCACTGTTGTCATCTTTCTTTGTGAAATGAAGCCACTTCTTCCTCTTTTCATGCCTCCTTCTTGTTTCAAGTTTCCATCATTTGCATGAGCTGGACATCATTGTTTTGCAATGTGCAACTGTCCAAAAATCATGATGGCATTGTTAAAAGGAAATGATCAGTTGGGAACTTGTTCCAAATTGTCTGAAATGCTTCTGAGCTTGATCTGAGTCTTGATTCCCATCCTCAACATGTTTAGGCACAAAAAAACAACAACACTTGGTTATGGTTAGAAAAAGATCATGTTCTGGCTTAAAATATCAGCTTTTAGTAGCACAATCCTGGCCTGAAACATCGCTTTTCGGTTTTGAAATGTACAAATGTGTCTGTGGTTTGTAGAAATTTACAATGTCAACATTTTCTTTTGGCAACTGGGCTGACAAACAAATTCAAACCAGTTGGAGGTTGGTAATCTAGCACTGGTTGGCAAAGTGAAATACATTTCTCCTCACACCCTGGCAGATTCCTTTACACTCTGCAAACTCATCTCTTCTACATGTTTTAAAGCCAAAAAGTCGTGTTGGGCTGTTTGTCTCAGTCTGTCAATCAGCTGAACGCAGAAGTGTCGTAGACTCGCGGGGACGCTGAGAGATGAGATTAAATATAGTCTGCAAAAACCGACTTTTATCTGATGTTTTGGTTTTCCCTCAGTAGGGATACCCGTTTGTGTATATTTGATTGACAGTGTGGGTTCTTGAAATTTCAAGTCAGTATTTCACCACAAAAATGGTCTATTAATATTTGATGGGTGAAGAAAAGATTCCCGCTGCTCTTTCTTAGTCTTTGTGAAGAGAAGTTTAAAGTTTGAAGGGAAGTGGGAGAACAAAAGAAACATTTTAGAGGAAGAAGTGACATTAAATCTGGTCACAATTTCAAATCAATCCTACATTCAAAAACAAAAAAATCTACTGTATTATAGGGCTGTTCTGCTGTAACAGTATGCATTGTATTGCTGTCACTTCAGTTATTTGAACAGACATTTTTTGGAGGTCAAAGACACTGTTGGGGGATTAAACAGGAGAAGTACAGAGCAGAGAGCTGGTGGTGTTGTTTCTTCTGTGGTAGAGTGGCGCCATCCACAGGTTTAGCACATTGTTACATTGAATAATAAACCTGGGTTCAGTTAGCTGCACAAAACACTAAACATATGAAAGTTAAATGTTGGTAATTAAAAAGCAAGCGGTCAGAATTTTTAGGATTCATTCCGTTTTTTTCTTCTTAGCATACATCACCTTAAAAATGGAGCATATATTACACTTGAAGAAAAATAAGGTTTTTACAATGTAAAAGCCTTAAAGAACAAAATCCAGTATTTATTTCCCTCCCATTCCTTTATTCATCTGTCTATAACCTCCTTCCCTATTAATTCTGTCTTTGTAGTAAGTAAAATGTAGGGGAAATGTAGTGTAGTAAAAGTACACATTTTATTTTTGAATTGTAGTGGAGTAAAAGTGAAAGTTGACAGAAATATAAAAACTTAAATAAAGTAAAGATACTCCCAAAAAAATCAAGTGCTGTAACAAAGAATACATCTATTATTATGAATTTATTCTTTGCTTTAAAGCTTTATTTTGATGAAATATAAGTGACATGCTGACCCAGATCTGTTCATGAAGTTGTTGATTTTAAAGCTATATAACATTTTCCCACCATAGGGTTTGCTGTGTAAATCTGCATGTACATGTAATCATTATGGCATTATGTACAGCAGACATAATATTCACAAATGGATTTCACAAGAGGGTTTCAAGTCACTGCAAGTTGATTTTTACTCAAAAAAAAAAAAAAAGCGGCTGTCTGGATGTTTTAACACACACACAAATGAAAATGCCTAAAATAATCATGATGCAACGCACATGTGATTAACAGTGAGATGGGTTCAAACATGCAGGATGGTGCTTTTAATTATCAGATCCAGTATCGCTTTTTAACATTTTGCAGCATGCAGATCATCTCAGGACCAGCCAGAAACAAGCTTCAACTCATCCTTTAGTTGAGGAGACACTGTGTGTGTGTGTGTGTGTGTGTGTGTGTGTGTGTGTGTGTGTGTGTGTGTGTGTGTGTGTGTGTGTGTGCGTGTGCGTGTACGTGTGTATGCATGTAAGCAATGCAACTTAAATATTACCTCATGCTGTTCCAGCAGTTAGCTGACCCACATTGCCTTTGTTGTGGAAATATGTCCCCCCGATAAAAGTGATCCAGTGCGGCAGTGCGGCACTTGTTGAGCTGAGTTTGACATTTATGATATTTTAAAAGTTGAATTTTAATTCAGTGTCCAATCGTCTGATCAGAAATGCCTTTTGAAAAGCTGCTTCATGGCCTGTTTTATGAGCATGAATGACTATTAGTCAATTTGTCTTGCTTTGTTTTGTGTCTTCTTCAAATTTGCATAACAGTGCTCTCTGTTGGAATGTGTTTTAAATATCATTTTGATTTTAGATTGAAAACTGTTATTGCTTGGCTCCGGAGGCAGTCAGTTTTGTGTGTCTCCATGCAAAACTTGAAAGATTTCTTAAATCAAATCGTAGCTAGATGTAAGTTTAGATATGCAAAGCTCTCCAGACCTGCCTTAACTTATTTTTGTCTTTGTAGTGTGACACTTCTGTGTTTAAAGTGTGGTTAGGTTTAGGTACAAAAGGGACAAACAGTGGTTTGGTTGTTAAAATGACCAAAAAGACACTAAATGATGAAAGAGAGACATAAAACCATCTCAGAGACATAAAATCACTACAAAAAATGAGCACAGGGAGATAGAAAATGACCACAGAGACACAAACAAGCTAAAAAAGGAAATACAATAACCAAAAAGTCCTGAAAAATGTCCTGAGAGAAAAAAAAAAAATTGCCCTACAACTGAGGGCAAAATGACACAAAAAAGACACAAATCACTACAAAACAGCCATGAAAGACACAATATGGCCTCAAGGAGACACAAAACAACTGCATAACGGGGCAAAACAATCAGAAAGTGGCACAAAATGGGTACGAAAATGGGTATGAAGATGTTGAAGAGGACCGGAAAAAATATGGCTTCACACAAATGAAAGCAGAAAAACACTTGCAGAGGAGTTCATCAGAAGTGTTTTCTAGTGTTGCTAATGATATTGGCTAATGTGTGTGTTTGGTTTTTTTTTCAGCAGCAAGCCTTGATGTAGTCTGCAAGAGGACCTCGAGTCCAGGGGGACATGACATGATGTTACTGAACACTTTGCATCATGAAAGCCTTCAAATGCATGGTGAGTGATAATACTTATTTAAATTATTTTGCTTCCATCTAGTGGCTGAATTAAGCAACAGCAGCAATATACTTAAGGGACAGTTCACTCCCAAAATCAAACGTTTTACTCTGTTTATCAGTCTAGATTGTTTTGGTGTGAGTTTCCAGTTGTTGGAGATGTCAGCCATAGAGATGTCTGCCTTCTCTCAAATATAATTGAAATAGAAAGCATTTAGCTTGTGGTGCTCAAAGCGCCAAAAAAAAAATACATTTGCAAAACTCATAACCCTGAAATCATAACCCTGTAACTCAAAATAATCCACAGACCTTGCTGTGAGCATTTTCATGTACAAACTATTTTCTTCCTGCTTACCTGCCAAATACATCAACTCCCAGGTCATCAACTATTGAGCAGTTGGACTGCATATTTAAGATTTTTTTTATTGTTTTATCCACACAGACAGTGTGAATTTCAATTTGGAGAGTATTTTGGCATCAAGTGTAGGCTGAAAATAGTATTTTCTTCTAACTGAGTTCTGTGTTTTACAATGAAACTTAAGTTATAGGGAGAAATCTCAGTCCCTCTGGGTATGAGGTGAAGTGTTCTGATAAAGTTATTTTAAAGCCTCATGAAAATAGTTGAAATGCTTGTGTTCCTCTGCACAGTTGCATAGTTTATAGTGGTTGCAATACAGCACGTGCCTCCAATGCCAAATCAACAAACTCCTCCCCATCAGGTCAAATCTGATAGAAGCAAAAGGGTGAAATCCTTGAGCAAAGTTCTTGCCTTATTGTTTATGAAAAATGCAAAATCATGGTGTGTGTGCAGAAAGTAGGACTTTGCTGTCATGTTATAATCACCCCTTTCTTGGTCATGGGTAATAAGTTGTGCATGGTCAACACACACATTCAAAATACATGCAAGTAAAATAGTTTGCATGCATTCATGCAACAACAAAATGAAGTCACAGGGGCTTAGATGCAAAGTTGCATGCATACATGTAAACCACACACACACACGCACGCACGCGCGCACACACACACACACACACACACACATATACGCATATTTTTGTATGTGTGTATTTAAATATAATAGACATGCAGGCACGAATACACAGTGTCAAGTCAGGCAGCATCCACGTTCTCATTGCATGAACATGGGTTTATGAGTAACTGTGCGTTCGTGTGTATGTGTGTCCCAGTGAGCTGCATGGTGTGTCCTAATTGGTAATATGTCAGCAATTTCTGGTTTACTCATCAACCATGTGTTAAAAACTAATAGGGTGAAACACAACCAAAACATGTTGAAGAATAACAGAAAACGTGCAGGAACGTTTTCAGTAAGTGTTGATGAAGACTCCTTCCAGATATTATTGTTGATGATGTGTTGCCAGTATTGTTTTTCCAGAAGTGAGAACAATTAACTTTATCACACAACGGAGTACTATTGCTACAACAGGAAGTGAATACAACTTAAAAACTTGGATATAATATAGAATGCAAACCAATAAAAGAACTGTAAATAATTTACTTTGCATTTTTGTTAATATGCTTTAGGAAGTGCGTGAATCAATTTATAGAGGCTGATATTGCTTGTTTTAGGTATTCATGTTATTTTGTCCAATCCCTGCATATATGTGATATAAGTTAAAATCCAAACAGGATAAAAGCTTTGCTGCCCTGCGAAGAGAAAGGACATTTAAAAATCAACCACTTTATAAGCAACCAGAAGATAACAAGAAATCTGTTTCAAGGTGCAGGGTTACAAAGTAATCTGGTTAACTTTTCTTAAAGATAAGATGTTGCAATACTATACTATACTATACTTTGCTATACTATCACATAAAAGCACTGCACAATATGATACAATATGGTATAATACTGTACTATACTATAGTATATTGTACTATCCCATAAAAGCAATGTGTAATACAAGACTATACTGTACTATATATAATACCATACTACCATACTATACCATTGTAACTACCCTCACTTTACTCTACTATACTACAATACCCTCACTATACTGTACTATACTCTGCTGCACTATACTATACTACCCTTACTATATTATACTATACTATACTATACTATACTATACTATACTATACTATACTATACTACACTACACTACACTACACTACACTACACTACACTACACTATATTATACTACCCTTACTATACTATACTATACTATACTATACTATACTATACTATACTATACTATACTATACTATACTATACTATACTATACTATACTATAGTATGCTGTACCATAGTATACTATACTGTACTATACTATACTGTCCCTGCCCTTTGTACAGCTGTATACTATTAATTGGACATTCAGCACAACCATCAGGGACCTACAAGGGTTTGCCTGGGGCCCCCCAGAATCTAGGATCGTCTCTGGTAACAAAGCTCCTGTAAAGACCATTCGCTGTACTAACACAGTAATAACCATGTCAGCAGCCCGGCAAAAGATTTAACTTTTCTGCCAGAGGGGCTTGTTCAGGGGCCCCAACTGAAACCGAGAAACATTATGTAACCTATAGCTTCAGGACAGGTAGTCTCATGTAGCCAGACCTCACTCCACAGTGCTGTGTCAACGACAGAGAAAGATCTGGAAGCACACATTATCATTGTTGTTCCCCATTATTGATCGTGTCAATGATGGGGGAGAGTTGGTGGTTTTGTGGAACTTTTGCATGTGGGGAAGCAAGCACTGTAACTAAAATGGCCACAGGCGATATGATACTTGAGAGGACATACTATTGTTTGAACACTGGGAGGAGACATTTGACAAGAGTGCCACTCGCCAAAAAATTTTGAGAACCAAACATTTGATTTTCTGCATAAAGCTGAATTTTCAATTTGCAGATAAACTCAGACTGGCCATGTCAGGCATGACAGTCGTGTGAGACAGAGTCTAGCCTTTTCTGAAGTTGTTTTGTCAGAGATTAATTCACAGAACGAACTAAGCAGGCATGCCTTATTGCACAACCCAAATCTTTGTAAAGACTTGCCATTTTCAGCGTGCAGGTGATTAGCTTGGTGGAGGATTCTGAAAATGGTAACACACAGATGTCATAGAGACGCGAATGCTGGCCTAAACAGTCAAAGTCCACATCAGGTGATTCAGACTATAAGTCAGGTAGCTCCTGCTAGTTCAATGTTGGCACATGGAAGAAGACAGGTCTATTGTGTCTATGATGTATTTTTAATAGTTTTATGAAGGGATATGTTGATGCTTAAATGTTGCCTTTTGTCGGTTACTGAGGGGGAAGTCTGGATGGAGTTGAGGCATATATCTATTCTCAATGTACAGCTCGGCTCCGTACTTAATGAGTAACTGAAGGCAACACAAATTATTCCTTTTAATTTCTTAGAGGCATAATAATAAACAAAAAAATCAGATTTAATGTCATGTTCATTCATACTTTTACTTGATTGAAAACACTAAGTTACACTCCATCACTGTAACAATAAAAATACATTTAACTGATTTTCATCAATACATTTTTATTGGAAGCATTTGTAATGCATTCTGTGCTCAGTACTACATACTATCAGTTACTAATATTGTTCTCATCACAATTCAGAATATGCAATGTAAAAAAAAATCAAACAAAGGGTAAATAAGGTGCTAGGGTGCATAAAAAGAGAATCACAATAAAGTTTGTTCATTTATAAAATAATCCATGCTCCCACAAAAATAACAGTGATGACCCTTTTGTTCATAGCAAAACTACAATTATGATATAGATATAAATAGATATATACATATATAGACATAGATATTGATAGATAGATGGATGGATATATAGGTGTTTTTCTAAGTGCACTACCTTAATAGGTTATACATTCCTAAATTCCATATCTTCATGTGAACAGATTATCCAAATAGAGAGACGTTGCGAAAGTGTGATAATGATTATGTTTATAACTGAATACCATGGATGTAATTTAAACGGTAGTAAAGTGAGTTTGGATGGCTGCAAAGTACGACATCCGTTCGATTAAAAAAAAAACAAAAAAAAAAAACACCGCGAACGTTATATGCACATCTTCATCACCGGAGCGCGAGCAGCGTTTTCCGTCCACCCTGCAGGTGATGATGCTGCTGTGGGCGGAGGCTCGCGCTCCTCTAAATAACAGTCTGGGGGCCCTGCGGATATTTAACAGTGTCGGACCAGCCAGACAATAACCTTTTCCACTGGAAAGACAAACTTGGAGAGGACACGGGGAAGATCAGCCACCCAGCAGGTGAGTCTGTTTTCATATACATTTTTGTTAAAGTAATTTCATTATTTAAATCAAGAGTTTTGTCTCGTGTAATTGTTGTCACTGCTAATACCCACAGAACAGTTTCATTTATGAACATGTTATGTGGTGAATATTGTAAGTGCATTTAAGGTCACTGCCACTACAAGGTTTTTTTAAAACTAAGAAGAGGTTGAAAAGAAGAAAAACTGATCACCTAGTCAGCTGGATAGTCCCGTGTGGAAAAATACAGAGCCTAGGCTATACAACAGATAATTTAAAATTCGTGATAACATTGCAAGGGCAGCGACCACACAATGTAACGGTGGAGAATGTTATAGGAAACTGTTTATTACATTCCCTCTTGCAGAAAGTCCTTATATTATGGTAATATTAGATAAATCATAAACATTAAAACAGCATACAGCACAGTAGCTAGGTATTAGAGCATATTTTGCTCTTTTAGAGTATAACACCAGATAAATCAGAATTAGAAATAATCAAAACAGCTACAATCAGTTAAACCAGCAACTGAAATATGAGAATATTATAGGATTATGATGGCAAATAGTGTCTTATATGTTGCTGCTGCAGTCTCACCTGCAGAATATCATAGGGATATTATATGTGATAACAGTCACCCCATGCATTATTTGAAGAATAATATGTTTTAAGTGGAGGGGCAGTTTTGTAATCCTGTAGCAGCAACACAAATGTGTTTTCATGTTGTTTGCTTTATCAGATTTCTCATCAAAAGTTGATTAATCATTTGTATTTGTCTGTCAGATTTGGTGATCTTATACAACATAAGCAACATAACTCCTCTTGAACTTGAACTTGAGAAGAATATACAACCAAAACTTGACTTCTGTGTTGAAAAAAAAACTGCTTGACCAGTTTAAGATGGTTAAGCAGGTTGACCAGCTATTTCGACCTGCTTAGGGTATGGTTTTGCATAATATTTGCTGGTTTAGCTGGTCATACCAGCTTGTGCTGGTCACTCTAGCTGGTTTATCCATTGAAGTTACTGTAAATTTGAACCAAATAAATTTCCTTAAGTATAAAGAAATAACAGCGTCATGAGGGGGAAGTATGAAAAGCAAAGGGCATAAATCAGTTAAGTCCACTATCATGGGATATGCACAAAGATAAATGTGTCACACCAGCATGGCCATCCAGCTAAATCTTCAAATACCAGTAAGAACCGTGTAAGGACCATCTAAGACCAAGACCAACTAAAATCAGCTACCAGCATAAGCTGGTTTTTAGCTGGGGGGTTTTTTCAGCATGGCAGAATTATATAATTTCTTGAGTTGTGTACTTACATTATCCCAAATATTTCCAACAACAAACAAACCAATGACTGTAGGCTAAATAAAGATGGACAACATTACAGCTCCCCAAAAGTGAAGTCAAAATCTTAATCGCCCCCTGGTGGCTGACTGCAGAACAAGTCATAATCCCCGCCCCCTCTATGTTAGACTCGACATGAGCCCAACTAAAATACTACACATCAGTTTTTTAAAAAAGGTAGTTTTTGTCCATGTAAGTAGTTCTTATCACGTTGCTGTACGTTAAAGTTTTAGTTTTTCTGATAAGTTTGGGTGTATTTTTCGATTTAATGCTTTCAAAAGGGAATGTTGTGTCATGATTGACAGCTGTGTGTTGAAATCGGTGTGCTTGTGATCAGTGGCGCTGCTTGTGATTGGTTAGGATTCGATACCAAAGCTCCACTTCCCAGTTGCTACTGCGCAGATTCTGGCTTCAAAAGTGCAATATTAGGGCTTAATTACTGTACAGCAAAATTTGAGACACGTTTTATTCCTCTTCTAATAAAGTTCCAGCAGGCTGTACACTAAAAGACTTTGTCTATCTTTATACACAATCTGCAGAGAAATCTGTAAATTTTTTTCAAGAAACGTTTCATTTGGTTGCACTGGCTTAATTTGAGTCGTGCTGAAGATCCATCTCCGAACCTGCTGCCCGCTACCACACACTTGTGGCTCTTCATGGGCCACCTATATCTTTGTTTTCATTTATTTGCCGAGTTAGACTCCTCATCAGCAATGAATATTTATCATTTATATTGGTTTGTGAATTTCATTAACCTTCTGCAATTCCAATATAAATCCGCCACAGGGTTGAAAGTATTGTGCGCTCCAATCATGAGGTCCTTTTTGCTTGTACTAATTCTTCTAGGTCAATATTGACTCTACTGCAAGTAGTACGAGTGTACCCTGCACATGGAAATACAGTAGGTTCAATGTACTCTGGTGAGAAAATGTCACTGATGCTATTCTTCCCAGCAGTTTACCAGGTTAAACATTTTCATGCTGCCTGCACAGAGCTAAATTAGAGCTGTGTGGAGACATTTTGATTTGCCAAAGACTTGTGCACATTCATGCAGTCAACCCCAGCTGTCCTCCACCGACCCTCACATTCTGGTCAGCAACAAACACAAACACCAGCCCTGATGCTGGACCCTCATACTACAGTGCTATATCAAGGGAGCATTGCAGAAAATCCAGTTAGTTATTTCTAGAGAGCAGCTGAGATGTGATGCCATAATTCTAATTCTACAAATGTCAATACGTGCTGGTATTTGCATATTCCACCCAGCCTTGCAGCCTTTTTCCCCCCATAATTTCCATGCTACAGCTTGGTCTACCACAGTGTTTTTCAAAAACACAACAGCAAGAGCAACATGCAAACATGCTCAGTGGCAGGGGTACATTCAAAGAGGCAGAGGCCGAGATATCCTAACTTTTAGTGTCTTGTATAGGTCAATTCCCCAAAACACAGCTTCACACCTTCCACGCCAGGCAAGACCTTTGTCAACACCTTTCAAACGCCACACCCTAGAATATTTGATGTGGAGCATGCAGAAACATGATTGACGACAAACAAGATAAGTTAAAAAAGAAATGAGCTGATTTAAGAGTTTAGGAACACCCAGATGATAATCAGTTTTCTCCACGACGCTGTTTGGGCGGAAACTCGATGCCGCAGCTCCACTCTGCGTTTGCGCGTTCTCATCACAAGTTGTCACATGTTGCCCCTTTTCAGTGGACTTTCGCGTCTACATATTATGCTCAAGGTATCCTTCTGCACCTGCTATTTACAATCCATGATGTCAACACAAGCACATAGTGGGATTATGCTGCATGTGGATATGTTTACATACAACAAAAGCATGTGCCAATGCAGGAACAAACCGACATGCTGGCATAGATGGTTACCTTTAAATGGGAAGTGAACACCAAATTCCAGCATCAAAGTCCGGGTTTGTTCAATCTATTCCTCTCACGTCCCACCCACCTTGTAGACGCCCTTGCACTCCTTATATTAAATTGTTACCAGCAGTGTTTAAATCTAATGCTGTCTTGATGCATTTCATACGCAGGCAACAGGTTCCATCCAGCCACGTTGTCAAGTGACGCTACGTATATTTGTATCGTGCCAACGCAGCAGGTGCTTTCACTGGCATAAAATAACGCTGCGGTTCTGTCCAGCGGCATTCCTCGTGCACGCAAAAAAGGTGCCTTTTGGTGTCACGTTATTATGCCAAAAGCACTGACAAAGGGGCACTATTTTACGAGTTTTGAATTAGAATGGGTTGGGGATTATTACTCAGCCTGTGAATTAAATTAGCTCGACCCTTTTTAGGGATTAAAAATCATGATATCTTGACCGCTGTTGCTTCATTTTTTTCCTCATAATACCCACAACTTTTATGAAGTTAAATACATAATTGTTGGAGTACCTTTCAAACAACAGTCCAAAAGTCATTATCTTTTGCTTACTGTTTTAAGAGCATAATGTCTTGCATGTTGCCATGTTGACCGTAGTCGACATGGCAAGTCATTGAGGGGTTAACGTACTTAATTGAAGAATAAGCATTAAGTGAAAATATGAATAATTTGTGTGTACATTTTTGTTTGTTGCAGGATCCAGATGACCTTTTTGGAGGGGAGGCTCCCTCAGTCAACACCCAAAGACTTTCACCACCATTTATCAAGCTGCCAAGCCACAACCTGCATTAAATGACAAAATTTGAGGTCTAATCCAAACAAGGACAAGGACCATTAATCTCAGACTTGGGCTTCATAAGTGCTTTATACTGTATATATGACAATGTGCATATGACTGTATATAAAGCTTTTGTAGCACAGCTGAATACCTCTTTTTGTACACCCTAAAGACAGGCATTGGTGGATTTAAATTAGTGCAAATTTCAGTCTCTAGTCGCATTTTATATCTAGGGTCATAATTTACTGAGGATTTCAAATTTGGACAAAAAAGTCTGGCTCTTGAGAAAGCTTGATGTAAGTTAATTTGATTCTGTTAAGGAGTTAAAAAAGTGCTCAAACATGGCCACTGCTGCCATCATGGAGGTGGCAGACATCACTGTTGTAGTAATCTACTTCATCCTGGTGCTAGCAGTTGGTTTCTTTGCCATGTGGAAAGCCAATAAGAGCACAGTGAGCGGCTACTTCCTTGCTGGTCGCTCCATGAACTGGGCGGCTGTTGGAGCATCTCTATTCGTCAGCAACATAGGAAGCGAGCATTTCATTGGACTAGCTGGATCAGGTGCTGCTAGCGGGTTAAGCGTGGCTGCATGGGAATTAAACGCCCTATTATTGCTCCAGTTGTTAGGCTGGATATTTATCCCCGTGTACATTCAGTCTGGTGTCTACACCATGCCGGAGTACCTGTCCAAACGGTTTGGAGGGAACCGACTCAAGGTGTATTTTGCAGTGTTATCTCTTGTCGTGTACATCTTCACCAAGCTGTCCGTGGATCTCTATGCCGGAGCGTTGTTTATCCAGGAATCATTAGGGTGGAACCTCTATCTGTCAATCATCATCCTCATCACCATGACAGCTGTGCTGACAGTTACTGGAGGTCTGGTCGCTGTCATCTACACGGATACGATTCAGGCATTCCTCATGATCACCGGAGCACTCTGCCTAACAGGCATCAGCCTCTTCAAAGTGGGAGGACTTGAAGGTCTTTATTGATCTTTTTTATGCATTAATGTTAAACCATTTATACCATGTAATCAACTGAATTACAATTTGATCTGCGTAATATAACAAATGCTGAATTGTGTCCTGCCATGTCATTTTAAGGAGTTTGGACCAAGTACATGCAGGCTACTCCAAACATCACTGGCATCTTGCTATCTTCACCCAACCTGACATATTCTGAATCTTGCCACCTTCACCTCCATCCGAAGCCAGATGCTCTGAAGATACTTCGAGGACCGAGGGATCCAGACCTGCCTTGGCCTGGTTTCTTACTGGGCCAGACTCCAGCATCTATTTGGTACTTGTCCATGTCTTTCCATCTTGACAGACGTACTTACTGGTCCACCTCCATATAGTGCTTATATGTGTACACGTCTCCAGAAGATTAATCTTAACCCACCTAACCTTTCTTCTTGAGCTAATATCAAGCCTTTACAAATTATTGAAAATATATAGAGCAGATTCCCATGAAATTTTCTGAGCACATCATGCTCCTCAGATGAGCTCCATAAGCTTTAACAAGAGCTCATGGCATTCCATCCAATAGTTGTTAAGATATTTCAGTTTGGACCAAAGTAGTGGACTGACTGACCAACCGCAATATGCCTTGATAGTGTGCCACCATCCTTGCTGTAATGCTTCTTGACACTTTGTTGAGGGCTAATTATTAACTCCAAGCATTCATACTGTGTGTTCTAGGTACTGGTGCGCAGATCAAGTGATTGTACAGCGGGTTCTGGCAGCAAAAAACATTGCCCATGCCAAAGGCTCTACTCTCATGGCTGGCTCTTTGAAAATCCTTCCCATGTTCATCATAGTCATCCCAGGTAGAGCCATTAATTGCTTTTTGAAAAACTTGCAGACACACTGATCAGCCAAAACATTTAAACCACTGGGGAGTGAGGTAAATGACATTGACCATCTTGTTGCAATGCAAAGTTCTCCTAGGTAACCTTTTGTCTGGGCACTCAACGTGTCCCACCCAACCAAACACTGTTGAACACCAAGTATGCCCCCTGATGGCAATCGCACTCCTCAATGGCAGTGGTGCTCCAACAGGACAACGCATCATGCCACACCACAAAAATTGCTCATGAATGACCCAAGACAAAGAGCTCAGGGTGTCAACCTGGCCTTGAAATTCCCTGGATCCCAATATAATCCAGCACCCATGACACATACCAGCACCATCAACCTTGATGAGGCCTCCTTGGATAGGACTTGGTTCTGACCAGTTGAGGCATACACACACTTTGGGGGATGTCCTCTTGTGTCTGACACCGGAGAGATGGTGGTACCAGTGCATCCTACAGATGCTCGATCAGATTGGGATCTGGGGAATTTTAAGGCCAGGGCGACTCAGTTCTTTGTCTAGTTTTTTTGGGCCATTCCTTAACAGTGCAGTGTGGCATGGTGCATTGTCCTGCTGGGGCACCACTGCCATCAAGAACTGCCATTGCCATGAGGTGGGGGTATTTGGTCTGCAACAGTGTTTCAGTGGGCGGTTCATGTCAATTGGTATCTACATGAATGCCAGGACCTAAGGTTTTTCAAAACAGCACTGCAATGTAATAAGGCATACAATGATATTTACTTCATCTGCCAGTGGTGTCACTGTTTTGACTGATCAGCATAATTTCACGACTGGGGGCTCACTAAGTAATTGATTTATTTATCCTCATGATTCCAGGGATGATTTCCAGGATCTTCTTTGCTGATGAGTTAGTGTGTATCAGTCCTGAGCACTGCATGGAAGTGTGTGGTTCTGCAACTGGCTGTAGCAACGTGGCTTATCCACGGCTCGTCATGTCAGTGATGCCTGTTGGTCTCCGTGGCCTGATGATGGCTGTCATGATCGCAGCTCTAATGAGCGACTTGGACTCCATCTTCAATTCAGCGAGCACCATATTCACGCTGGATATTTACAAGATGCTACGGAAGAAGGCTTCATCCAGGGAGCTGGTGATAGTCGGCAGGTTTTTTGTGGTTGTCATGGTGATCATCAGCATTGCCTGGGTGCCTGTTATCATTGAGATGCAGGGAGGCCAGATGTTTTATTATATCCAAGAAGTAACAGATTACCTGACTCCACCCATCGCTGCTCTTTTCCTGCTTGGTGTCCTGTGGCATCGCTGCAATGAGACAGGTGCCTTTTGGGGAGGCTTGGTAGGATTTGTTCTTGGTGCATTGCGTCTGATTTTGGCATTGATTTACCGCGAGCCTCACTGCAACCAGCCTGATGAGCGGCCGTCTTTCATCAAAGATTTTCATTTCATGTATGTGGCAACCGTCTTGTTTTGGGTATCAGCTTTGGTGACTGTTGTTGTGAGTCTCTGCACTCCTCCGCCCAGGAAAGAGCAGATCAAAACCACAACTCTGTGGGGGTTAAACAAGAGAAAGAGGCTAAAAGAGCAAGAAAAAGAGAAAGCTGGAGGAGATGTCCATGCTTTGAAGCCTCTGAACCATGAGATCATGAATGGAAATGGTTTGCTTGGTAAAGAAAAGTGTCAAGACCTCCCAAACAAGCTCAATGTCATTGAGGCCAATCATGAAAATACTCAACCAAGCAACAGTCATGCTGTAACAGTCAGTGACATAGAAACACCCCCTCCAATCCAGAATGACTGCACCGCTTGGATTTCTGACCCTAAAATGGTTGAAGAGAAAGACAGAAGAGGAGTAAGGGATGAGGAGGACAAATGTTGCCTTGGAGGAGAAGGAGGAGTGAAGGGTGGGAGGTGTGTGAAGGCTTTAGAGTGGTTTTGTGGGATCCAGAAGGAGCCATCCGAACCTCAGGTCATGAAAGTCCAGGAACAGGAGAAGATTGTGGATGAGCTTCTTTATGAACCTCCACGAACCAGAATCATCCTGAACATAGGACTGGGAGTAATTTGCTCTGTCGGCATCTTCCTCTTTATCTATTTCTCTTTATAGTCTTTCTTAATTTTAAGTGGTGGGACACCTTTGTCCACTAATTACAAGCAGAAAATGTGTACAGGTAAGGTATCCTTCCATTTTCTCTGCAAGTTTAATTTAAAAAGAGTGTTGAACAGGAGAAATGGTCCAGAGAACATCTGTAGCTGTGCACAAATGATTTCCAATTTGCATTAGGTGCATTAGGAAGATCTGCACAAAAGTTTAGTCACAAGAAGCTTTGTAGCTTCCCCATTGGCTAGTAAGAGCTAGTAAGAGTGAAGTGTGAAGCAAAATTATTTGTATGTAGAGTTACAATTTGTGCTTGTAGATTTGAAACTAGAGATTCATAGCTTTTAACTAAAATTTACACCAACAAATGGCTTTGGTGCAGACTTCTTTCACCTGTAAACAGGCAGGTGTGTAACTGTAATTTTTTTTGTAACTAAGATCCTTTTGCACTCAGACACTGAAAATAACAAGGACAAATTATTTTCATGTGCTCACAAAATGTCCTGCACAGCCACAGATCTCCTTATATATTAAAAAATGATATATATTTGTTTATATATTTTTTATGCATTCAAACATGTGATACATTCAAGCATTTGTTTTTACACTGTAACACTTCATCATTTATACAAAATGTTTTTACAGACTCACATTCAGACATGGTTCAGACAAGCAATAATTTTGACCTTTGTTTTCTATACCTATATACCATGCAAAGGCTTCTGTCTGTCCCTTTACTGTTTGTTGTTTCTGCTAAAATACATCTAAAATGCAAAGTGGATTTGAAATATGCTCAAGAAAGGCTGAGAAACAACCTTTTGAAAACAGGTGGGTTTTTTCATAGAATAAATTTGTACTTTGTTGTATATTTTATATATTATGAAATGTATTTTCTATCAGTGTTCAGTATTCTTCAGACAAACTAGTTTTTGTCAGCTCTTAATGTGAGTATAACGAAAGTGGAGGTAAACGCACAATAATTTACTTTTTCTTTTGTACATTTTTGTGAACATTGTGCTTCATTTGGATAGAAACCTGACTTCTTTGTGAACTGACAAGCTATCAAGCATGGATTGTCAGTTTGAAAGTTAGGAAAATTGATGGATGCAGCCATTCCAATTCAGATGTGGGAAACAGCACTTTGTTTAAAGTATATTCACAACTTTTAAGTTACTTCTTCTAAGCTGAACACAAGGGAAAATAAGATTTTAATGAGCGGTTGTCATTTTTTTGTACCTATTATAGAATTCATGGCATCTTCCACTGAAATGGATTAAAATTTTTATGAACATAGTTGTGAATTGCGGTGTTATTGCGTTGATTTTCTCTCTCCTGGACTGATCCAGTGAATATAATTGCATTATTGTAATTATTTAACACTCAATTAAATTTAACACTTTGTGCAACAGAACTGAATAATTCCAATTAATTCAAGTGTTATTTCCTAATGTGGCTATTATGATGATTTTCATTAAAAGTTTCTTTGGCTATGAAGTGCTGCTGAGAGTTTCATGTGGGAGTCATTTTATAAGATGACCAGACATTATAAGTATGCTCTTGCCCTCTGATTTTTGTATGATTTCATCTCGGCCCCTTAACTGTTATCACAGAATTAATGTGAAGTAGTGGAAAGCCTCCCAACGAAACTGGTTCTTCTGGTCCACACAAAGGCTTCCACCAGGCTCAGTACATGAGGGCTATTTTATGTTAACAATGTTCACTAACTACCTGCAATGACTTGTAGGCTCTTTCTCAACTGACGTGCTTGGCAGTTGAATTCTTATTAATTCATGATGACACATAGTTTGTTTTTTTGTCAGTGGGGCATTTAGCAGCTTTAAGGTGCCAAGGGAAAAGATTCCCGGCAAGCTTTTCCTTGGCATTATCTCTGGCCATCAGTCAGACTTTTTTTTTTTTTAGCTTAGCTTGGCATATTTTAGCTTAGCTTGGCATATTACTTTGTAAACAATTGCAAACCAAACTAAAGTTCTCACAGCCTGTTGAACAGTAACAGGTGCTGGTCTCAACAGATCTTCCTAATGCACCTAATGCAGCTAAAGAGGCAGCTGGTAACAATAGTAGCAGGTAACAGGTAATAATCTTATCTAATCTAATCTTAGCTGGGCCTGGTGAATAAGAGCTGGTAACTGGAATGACCAGTATTAACATGTAGTTGGCCTACCACCTTTCAAAAACCGAGCTGGATGTACTGTAGTAGGGATGGGCCTTTATGCGTGGATCGGTGTATTGCAATAAAAATAATTCCAAAGAAAAACAAAAAAACTGCTTGATCAAACTAGTTTATCTCTTGTGCTGCCACTCATTGTGGCATTCCTGATATAAGCCCTATGGTCTAGCTGTACTGCTCTAATCTTGGGTGAAGTCAGGTAACGTTGATTGAGACATCAGGTAAAATATGGCAAATTTTACATCGGGGCTCTTTAAATATTAGTGGTAAATCATTGAACATGGTATTGCATTGTCAATACTAATGTGTTTTACATGAAACATTTTTATTGGTCTAAGATAATGACACCAAAGATTCAAAAATCCACTGGGATAACAACAAACACGGTGGTGGGATGTTGCATTTTATTGAATGTATGACTTATAATCAAAATATTTTTGCAATACACTACTTTTTCAGGGAAAGGGTTTATAGAGAGTACTTCATGGATTCAGGAAAAGTGTGACAAAAATAAAAAGCCAAAATGGTACATTTTCGTAAGTGAAACCACCACGTTTTTAGGCTGCCCGTTGCCATAAAATCTTGATCTCATTATATTTTGTGCCAGCCTGTGGTATTAGTAGTGGTGGAATCTAACTAACTACATTTGCTCTTGTAAGTGCAAGTTGAGATACTTGCACTTTACTTGAATACTTTCTTTTCGTGCCATTTTGTACTTTTACTCCACTTAATTTCAAAAGAAAATATTGTACTTTTTACTTACTAGTTTATTCATGTACAGCTAAAATTATCAATTGATAAATAATTAGCCTATTAACAAAAAATAATTGGCAACTTTTTAAGAAACATTCAAGTCTTTTCCCTTTTTTCTCTTTATAATTGATTAATTAACTTGTTTATTTATTTCTTTATTAAGATTTTTTGCATGTACTTTTACTTTAAACACTTTAACTACTTTTTCCTGTATACACTTACTTTTACTCAGCTTTTATTTGTGACCAAGTATTTTCACAGTGTGATATTAAGTACTGAGAATATAGAAGAAATAGGCGGCACGGTAACAACATCTTATTTATATTTAATCAGCACTGCCTAGTTTCTGTTTAGTTTTTGTTTCTGTTAATCACTACCTATAAATCTCCTTCAGTATGTCACTGACAGCACACACCACACACACCCATCAGTGGCCTCCATATGGTGGCTCCTTACACAGAATAAACAGTGCTGTCCATGGTGCTGAATAAACTATTTCTAGACTATACTACTATATACTACTATAACATATTTCACATGTATCCTAGTCAATCTTTTTGTTGTATTTTGTAATTTTTCTGTAATATATATAGATATATTAATTTTATAGATAAAGAAAGCTTAAAGCCCTTCCAGCCAGTTTGACTTTATATCAAACTTTCTAGTTAACGTTCTTTCTAAAAGAGAGCATGGAGGGGTTATAAAAATCAATAGAAGTAAAGTTAATCCATAACCATGGTAACAACATTTTAGCTGCAGTTGTTTGGAAAGCAAGTAGAAGGAGGTTTACCAAAGTTCATTTACACAAAGGCTATAACTCACATTGTTTTGATACAAATCTGTTTCAAAAATTGTTTAAACAGGAGGTACATTAACCTGCACATCCTCGTCATCAGGGCGTGAGCAGCAGTTTTAACTCCACCCTGCAAGTGATGGTGTCGCACTTCACGTCATAGGCTGAGGACCTCCAACTCCCAAACAGTGAGCAACTCAAACCAGTTTGACAATAAACTTTTCCACTGGGATAACAAACAGGGAGACGGCACAGAGGAGATCAGCCACCAAGCATGTGAGTTTCATGATATTTAGGTCTTAAAAGTGTGTCTTAAATTATGGACATTCAAATTGAGTTTTGTGGCATGCTGTATTTAATTAATAAGAGTTGTTTCTCATCACTGTTGTCACCGCTAATGCCCACAAATACATTTAACTCATAAACATGTTATTTAAATGTTGTTGTAATACAGATCTGAAAATTAAGGACAGTGATGCCACAAGAATTCAAACAAATATTCCAAGATTATCATCAGAGGCTGAAAAGATACAATGGAAAACTGGTGACTGTAATGTGTTGTCAATGCCCTAAGGGCAAATGCAAAGCAAATATATTTGACCCTATGTTGTATAAACCATATTTTGTATAAAAACTGCAGATGTGTCACTTATAGCTTTAATACTTGAGCAAATTGACTTGAAGATTGAATTGCGTAAAAATAGCAAGAAATCTGTATTTTTTAAGTATAAATTATCTGAAAATAGGGAAAAGGTGATGCAAACCATCAAGGAAAAAGGGGGGAGAAAGTCTCCAGAAAATGCTAAAAACTGTTTCTGTTTCTTTTTTTCTGTTACATGATTTTAAATACAAAGACAGTTTTCTGGATGCCTTTCACAAGCATGTAAACCTGAGAAAATTGGTTTGAAAACATGGAGGGAAAGGCAATGAGCAACTTGTAAGAGGTGACAGGAAAACGACCTGAAAATTTGCTTCAGAAAATATTAAATATTTTCAAAAGAACTTGTTGAAAATGTCCAAATAGGCCAATTCTTATAATTCTATATGTAAAATTACCTCGTTCGTAAGGTCATTTTCTTCTGTTTACGAGTTCTGTTTCACTTTTGTTAATTTCTTGCTTATCTTCAGGTAATTTTCCTGTAACCTTTTACTGATTTATTGCTATTTTGGGGCAGTTTCTTGTTAAATTGCTTATTGCCATTTTCCCATGTTTTTGAAAGAGATCAAGCCAGTTTTCTTAGGTATCAAAGGGTTAACAAATAGGATAACAATCACACCATACTTTACTTAAGGAATATTAGTTTTCAGTGAAGGGGCAGTTTTGTAATCCTGAGTTATTCAGCAGCTACACATTTGTGTTTTCATGTGTTTGGCTTATCAGATTCCTCAGTTTTTTTATCACTTGTATTTGTTAGTGAAGTTGAGTTAACTTGTGCAATTACAGCTTAACTCTTCTTGAACTCGAAACCAAGCTGAGGGCTAATTAGCAGAATAAGTTGAAACACCTGTGGGTGTCGCAAAACGGTGCAAAATACATGCATATATTCAAATTCCTTACTATGAATTGAAAGCATAGGCAATGTTTGGGAGAGACAGAGTAATGACTTCCTTAGTTCAGACAGGAAAGAGCAAAAAATAATTTGAAAAGCTGAACTGAAACTAAACTGTTACAAAACCTCCCTGCAGGTCCAAAACTTGTTTGATAGATGTCTCTTGATAAAACTAAGAAGGGAGGAGTTAAAAGCAGATATCTGTTTACCCAGAATTCCCCTCAAGAAGTTGGTTAGTCTTGCACTAATGAATATAACTCAATACTTATTTTAATGCAAGTTGCATTAGGAGTAAATCCTGCATGTGGAAATACAGTCATGAGGAAATGTCACTGATGCCATTGTTTCCAACTGTTTATACTCATTAAACATCTCTATGCCACTAAATTAAAGCAAAAACAGACTGTAAGCAGAGATTTGGATTTTTGTACTTGCACATATTCATAACAGTAAACCCCAGCTGTCCTCCAGCAACTCTCACACTCTGCTCACAACAAAAACAAACACCAGTCTTGCTGCAGGACCCTCTGAGAAAGGGTAATGGTAGTCTTGCTAACAAAAAAATACAGTTATTTATTTCTGGAGAGCAGCTAGGATGGCATGTCAAACTTCTAAAAAATGTCAGTGCGGTGGTTTTTGGCATATTTCACCCAGAGCCAGGCAGCCTTTCATTTCCCATAGTTTACATGTTTAACATTTGGTCTACCATGACATTTAGTGCCACAAAATAACTCTTCAACATTTGTAATCTCAGTTTTATGCAATTTTAAATGAAATACTTCTGGATTGGATAAAACCAGACATTTGAAGATATTACACTGAATTATTTTAGTTTAGTTTTTTCCAAACAACAAACTGAGGTTTAATATTGAAGTGCCAAAAACTGTAGTTTAATGAATGGCCACAGAAACCCCCATGTTAAAATGCCCAACTTTACAGCAGAAATAAACATATTTACAACCTGGTACAAAAACATTTGGTCTCCATAGTTCATATATACACTTATGACAAATGTACACGGGGTGAATTTCAGATCTAAACCTCGCTTCTCCACAGCGCCAGCCTCTCATCCCTCATGTGGTCACTTCTGGCTCAGAAAAAAAACAAGATGGCACGGCCGAAATGCTGAACTTGAGGCCTCAAAATGGCAGCCCACAAACCAATGGTTGACATTATTATTCATACAGTCTATGGTTTTCACGCATCCAAAACGTTGATAGCCGAGGCCGGAGGCATCCTGTTTTCTGGTTGCCTGTATGCATATATGTGCATACATCTGTCCGGCACATGCCTGTGGACGTGATACCTCAAGAATGCCTAAAGGGAGCTTTCTTCATATTTGACGCCAACATTTGAACAATGAATTTCCCTTTTTTTTCATCCAAAGGAATAATTAATGATAAAAATAATTGTTATTTGTAGGCCGATACCCTACCCCCCCATTCTTCTCTTTCAAAATCAACAGCAACAACTTGAAGACACGCTCAGCGGTAATCATGTTTCCAATATGATGTCAAATTGAAGCTGCAGAGCCCAAGATATCCTCACTTTTAGTATCTAATGTGCCCCCCTCCCCACAATTCAACTTCATACCCTTTCTGCCTGTAAAATCACTTACAGTTTGCTTATGCAGACTTACAACTTGGTGCAAACTAGAGGAGAAAGTCTGAATGCACTGAGCCATGGGGTTCTTATATAATCTATTCCCCTTTAACAGCACTGTTCCTGGTGACATCAAAGCTCCTCGATCACTCTTTAAAGAAAGCCTGGCAGAAAGGGTTAAATGCTGACTGCTCCACTTAGGCTCAGCACGGACAGCTGTTTGTCATTGCCAAGTTCCTCCACTCTGGAAAAAGGTCACAGAGATGAGGAAACAATTAGCTTTATGAAAGGCTCTGCTGTGTCAATGCATTGGAAAGACGAGACAAAAAAGAAAATAAGCATGTTTTCTGTGTTTACACAGCTTGAAAACATGCATTCTGTTTACTCTTCTAGTTACAACATGTTTTTTTCTGTGAAAAAATAATGTTTTTTCTTGTTTTTTGCAGGACCCAGATGATCATTTTCTGTTAAGGCTCCCTCAGTCAAAACCCAGCAACAATGCACCACCGTTCTGGAAGTTGCCAAGCCACAAACTGCATTGATTACCAGAGCTGAGGTTTACTGCAAATCAACAGAACACGTTTATTTCAAGCTTAAGCTTGATTAGTGTGTTGACAGTATTACTTTGATACACTAAAACCAGATTAAACAGGAATCTGTTGGCTCAAATTACTGGAAATTTCCCTGTTAGAGTGTAAGCACACTTGTATGTTATATTCTGGGTTCTGGGGTCATTACTAGAAAAGTGCTCAACCATGGCCACCGTCATCATGGAGATGGCAGACATTGCAGTTGTAGTAATCTACTTTATCCTGGTGTTAGCAATTGGTTTATTTGCCACGTGGAAAGCCAATAAGAGCACTGTGAGCGGCTACTTCCTTGCTGGTCGCTCCATGAACTGGGCGGCTGTTGGAGCATCTCTATTCGTCAGCAACATAGGAAGTGAGCATTTCATTGGACTAGCTGGATCAGGTGCTGCTGGCGGGTTAAGCGTGGCTGCATGGGAATTAAATGCTCTGTTTCTGCTCCAGTTGTTAGGCTGGATTTTTATCCCAGTGTATATTCACTCCGGAGTCTACACCATGCCAGAGTACCTGTCCAAACGGTTTGGAGGTTACCGACTGAAAGTGTATTTTGCAGTGTTATCTCTTGTTGTGTACATGTTCACCAAGCTGTCTGTGGATCTTTATGCCGGAGCGTTGTTCATTCAGGAATCATTAGGGTGGAACCTCTATCTGTCAATCATCATCCTCATCACCATGACAGCTGTGCTGACGGTCACTGGAGGTCTGGTCGCTGTCATCTACACGGATACGATTCAGGCATTTGTCATGATCACCGGAGCACTCTGCCTAACAGGCATCAGCCTCTTCAAAGTGGGAGGACTTGAAGGTCTTTATTGATCTTTTTTATGCATTAATGTTAAACCATTTATACCATGTAATCAATTGAACTGAATTTAATTTAAGGAGTTTGGACCAAGTACATGCAGGCTACTCCAAACATCACTGCCATCTTGCTGTCTTCACCCAACCTGACGTATTCTGAATCCTGCTACCTTCACCTCCACCCAAAGCCAGATGCCCTGAAGATACTACGAGGACCGAGGGATCCACACCTGCCTTGGCCCGGTTTCTTATTGGGCCAGACTTTTGCCTCGATGTGGTACTTTTCCATGTTTTTTCCATGCAGACTGACTTCCTAAATTGTCCAGATTAATTTCAGCGAGAGCTGACTTGTATTCACGTGAAATTGCATCACTCAATGCCAAATTTGCATATAATGTGTCTTAGCATTGATTTGAAAATTTGCTTCCCATTTGATCTAGATGCACCTTAAGTATCTTCCCTTTGTGTTTCAGCTACTGGTGCGCAGATCAAGTGATTGTACAGCGGGTTCTGGCAGCGAAGAACATCGCCCACTCTAAGGGCTCTACCCTTATGGCTGGCTGTCTGAAAATCCTCCCAACGTTCATCATTGTCATCCCAGGTGGAGACATTATCGCTTTTAAAGTAACTTACGCCTAGAGTCCTTCCCTAGGGCTCACTTAATAACTGATTTATTTATCCTCATGATTCCAGGGATGATTTCCAGGATCTTCTTTGCTGATGAGTTAGTGTGTATCAGTCCTGAGCACTGCATGGAAGTGTGCGGTTCTGCAGCCGGATGTAGCAACGTGGCTTACCCACGGCTCGTCATGTCAGTGATGCCTGTTGGTCTCCGCGGCCTGATGATGGCTGTCATGATCGCAGCTCTAATGAGCGACTTGGACTCCATCTTCAATTCAGCGAGCACCATATTCACGCTGGATATTTACAAGATGCTACGGAAGAAGGCTTCATCCAGGGAGCTGGTGATAGTCGGCAGGTTGTTTGTGGTTGTCATGGTGATCATCAGCATTGCCTGGGTGCCGGTCATTATTGAAATGCAGGGAGGCCAGGTGTTCTATTACATCCAAGAAGTAATAGATTACCTGACTCCACCCATAGCTGCTCTCTTTTTGATTGCTGTCCTGTGGCATCGTTGCAATGAGACAGGTGCCTTTTGGGGAGGCTTGGTAGGATCTGCCATTGGAGTCATACGACTGATTTTGGCATTTGTTTACCGCGAGCCTCCCTGCAACCAGCCCGATGAGCGGCCGTCTTTCATCAAAGATGTTCATTTCATGTATGTGGCAGCCATCTTGTTTTGGGTGTCAGCTTTGGTGACTGTTGTTGTGAGTCTCTGCACTCCTCCGCCCAGGAAAGAGCAGATCAAAACCACAACTCTGTGGGGGTTAAACAAGAGAAAGAGGCTAAAAGAGCAAGAAAAAGAGAAAGCTGGAGGAGATGTCCATGCTTTGAAGCCTCTGAACCACGAGATCCTTAATGTAAAGAGTTTGCCTGGCAAAGACGAGCATCATAACCAAGAAAAAATGCTCTATGGCATTGAGGCTCGTCATGAAAATGCTAAACCAAGCACTGGTCATGAAACACACCTTCCAATACAGAATCCTGGTACCCCAACAGTTTCTGATCCTAAAATGCTAGAAGAGGGTGAAGGGATAGAAGTGAAGGATGAGGAAGATGAAGGTTATGCTGGAGGAGGAGGAGGAGGAGGAGGAGGAGGAGGAGGAGTGGAGGGTGGGAGGTGTATGAAGGCTTTCACGTGTTTCTGCGGCTTCCGGCATAAGCCATCCAGAGCTCAGGTTATTAAAGTCCAGGAACAGGAAAGGACCGTGGATGAGCTTCTCTATGAACCTCCAAAAACCAGAATCATCCTGAACATAGGACTGGTGCTAATTTGCTCAGCTGACATCTTTCTCCTTATCTATTTCTCTGTATAGGCTTGTTTAGTTCCAAGCAGTGGGACACATTTGTCATCATACTAGAAGCAGGAATGTTCTGCAAATCAAGCTAAGTTCACACTACACGACTCAAAGTCATCTGATTACTGTATCATGGACACTACACAACTGTTGCTGGGTGGTACTTGCCACGTCAATGCTCCATCCATAAAATTGGGGTTGCATGCAACATTTTCAGAGTAAAAAAAAAGCTGGAGTGTTTGGAGTCTCTGTCACAATCGATTCAATTTTTAAAAACATGGGGTTTGTACATTAAGTCCTTGTTAAGAGTGATTATTCTCTCTTGACCAATCAGAAGCCTGCAGTGTCTGCAGCTCCACCTTATAGTACTGAATCAGTGTGCTAGGTAGACACAGTAGGGGGGTGACAAAAAATGGGACAGAATGGAACATTTCTGTTGGTACCATCCACAACTTTTGATAATGCAAACACAAAATTAACTCTTCTGATGTGTGCTCAAATTAACTGCTTTGTGGAAACAAGGGTAAAGTGAAAACTCTTAATACTCACGTATTGGTAAATTCACATTTTGTTTTGCACATTTTCTTTAAAACTGCATCACATCTGTATAACATGAAATTGCAAAGTTATTAGTGAAGCAGTTTTATTGCAAAAAAAATCAGCTTTGCAGTTACAATGCCGGTTAAAGGGTAAAACACACATTTTATCAATATTAATAATCATTGTAATCAGTTTCTTTTTAGGCAGAAGTTACCCAGGGGCTTTGGCATTGGTTTCTTCACATTGTAGTAACTAGTGGGGAATGCACAAGAGTTTATTAGCAGTGTTTCCAAGTGCAACTTAAAACCTTTTATAATATTTTCTACATAACCTACTACATAATCTTTTTTATCTGTGTGGGATGTGCACACTAGGTGCTTTACGACCATATAACACCACAGTGTAAAACACAACACTGTGGCTGTGCAACACTTTTGGGGTTTTCAGGAGAATTAACTATTATTGGAAATGTGTAACAATCATGTGTTCAGCTTTTTTGGCAGTGTTTTATAATTGTAAGGGTGGTCAGTTTCAATACTTTGGAGAGTGTTAGTGCTGTGTTATAATAACATGCAGATCATACTATGTATTAGCAACACTAGCTCCTCCTTCGTGTTGAAAAATAATGAACATGTTTTAAGCTGCACACAAGGATGTGCTGGGAAAATAAACATTTAATTGTCACTATTTTTTCCATTAATTTCCTACACCTATTGTAGAACTCAACTCAAGTGCTTTAAATTTATGAACATAACTGTGAATTGTGGTGTTATTGTATTTGTTTGTAAGAACCAATTACAAGCCTGAATTGAGAAGTAAAGGGGAGGACCTCCTCTCCTGGAGTTAAGTTCCCCTGAAGTCAGTGGAGAACAAAAATGTCTGTATCAAAATATTGCCATGATTATGTTATATATTCATATTATTTTCCTCTGTCCTTGACTAAGACGGCTGTGAAAATTACAGAATGGAAACCATTCATTATATTCCCACTTACATTTCCACAGAAAGTCCCTTTCAGTTCAGTGGATAAATACCACAAAAAAACAAAATAAAATTTCGATCATACGACTTGCTTCTTCTTCGGCCCAAGTGAAAACATGAACAACACCACTCTGCCATTGCGACCCACACTGTGGTCGAAGGTGGAACTGCATCTTGAATTACAGAAGCAAGGCGCTATGTTTTATTCTTTCAGTTAAAAACCTATGTTGTAACAAAGCCTGTTTATTTTCATTTTTTTCACCAATACAGGTCTGTGGTTTGCATAAAGTTGTGGCACGCACATTCCCTGAAGTCTGTTGTTGCAGTGCACATATCCCCAGGTACAGACCAGTAATGTTTAGTTTCAGATGTGGACAGAAGGTAGATCTGACCTTTGAAGACCATAAGACGTCAAATTCAAGATGGTTGAATGTCCGACGGGTCTAATGTTCAAATGCATTAAATTTCAAACCAGACAGGGTTGAAAAACACTTTTAAGTTTCATTTCTAACTAATTTAGGGATGCTGATTCATTTTGTGATACTTCTGAGATCTCTATAGCTCAATAAAATATGATTAGATAATGCATAGACAAGATTTGTATAAAAAATCTGGACCCATCGCCTGTTTTTATGAGAGGGGGGTGCAGAACAAGACTGAATAAAAGCACTGCAGTTTGAGAAAACAAGGCTGCTTCTGACAATGTGTAATCACCCTGAGGACATGTATGTACTGTTAACTGCTCCAACTGCCACTGCTGTACTCAATGTACTAATTATATATTTTGGCACTGACATTAAATGATCTCACGCACCTCTGGGTGGGGAAAAGATCAGTAGCTTATGTGCCAAATACAGTCATCTGCAAATTTGAACAGTTTATAAATCGTAAATAAATATAAAGTAAATAAAGAGTTAAAGACTATTGTTTAGCATAAAGATGTGTTTTCAAAGTTATTAAATAGACTGAGGATTGCCATTGTAATCGAGTGATGTAGATTTGTTAAAGAGACGTTACGACAGTTCATCTATAATAATGATAATCTGAAGCAATAATTGAAAACATGTCCAAAATATGTTGAAATTGATGCTTAGGATTTTGGACACAGTAAGAAGACAGGGATTATTGAGTTAATGCAGGGACACCATACTGAAGTGTATTATATACATATGTTTGGCTTGAATACACATGGTGACTAAAACTGGGGATATGATCGATGGAGTTATAAATGGGACCTGTGACACATGTAGTTATTTCAGTTAGTGACACTTTTCCTTAAACAATGTATGATCAATTTGGTGTGATAAAGCTGCTGCACAGAGTAGAGAACAATGTGCAAGCACCCCAAAAGAGAATAGCAACACTAGTAAATTGCGTAGCCTGTTCTCCTTTAAACCAGCCTAGGCTTGTACAGTACATAAAGTACAAGGAATTAATATTAAAAAAGCTGTTGTGTCTCTTAGAAAGCTGTTCAAAACTTGAGACAGTAATACTACAGCTCTATCAACAGTAATTAACAGTAATAAACTATTTAATAACTCTGCAAACACAGGATCTTTCTGCCTAGTTTTAAAGTGACAACTTTATATACGTTACCTTTTCTTTTGAAGTTCCCTCAGTCATAGCGCAGGGACAATGCAATGCAACTTTGCAAGCTGAAAAGCCACAGTCTGGATTGATTCCTGAATCTAAGGTTCATTACAAAAGATTGAGGAAGTATGTTTTCTCTTCACCCAGGTGATGATGATGATGATGATGAAGATGATGCTGCTGTGCACGGAGGTTCCAGTTAATAGGCTGAAGACCTGCCAGTCTCCAGTCTCAAAGCAGCCTAACCGTAAACTCTTTGTATCAGCCCGGTGAGTCTCGTTGTTTATTATTCAAAGCGCATCTTAAATATCATGATAGGCATCCAATTGAGTGAGTTTGACTTGCTGTATTTAATTAATAAGACATGTGTCTCATAAGTTTGTGTAATTCTTGCCAATGCTAATGCCTCCAGACATGTTTAACATTGTGGTGATATCAAAGTTTCTCTGTCACTTTTAAAGGAAAGGCTGGCTGAAAGGGTTAAGTACTGACTACTCCACTTAGCACAGACAGATGTTTGTCATTGCCAACTCTGCTGCCCTTAAAAAAGGCCACAGAGATGAGGAAACAGGCTTCACGAATAGCCCTGCTGTGCAGGTGCATCGGAAAGACAAGACGAGAAAAGAAAAGAAATATGTTTGTGTTTACACAGCTTGCAAGGGTCTTGCTCTTGGAATTTTGTCAAGTCTGACAAAAGCTTGACAGATACTTCTTTACGTTAGCAGTTGACAGAAAAAAGTCAAGGCAGCTTTATTTGTATAGCACATTTCATACAACAGGGCAATTCAAAGTGCTTTACAAACAAAAAATATAAAACATAACAAAGGATACAGATTTACAATGAAAGAGTAAAGAGATAAGATATAGAGTGTAAGATTGATTACTGGATTAAAAAAAAATAAAATAAAAATCACCATTAAAAATAACAAAAATGCTGACAAGAGGTGCAAAGATAAAACATTTTAAAAATGATTATTTTAAATGATTTTAAAAATGTGTAAAAAGAAAACGCACTTTTAGCTTTGACTTAAAAGTGGTCAGAGTCGGGGCTTGTCTGACGTCATCTTTATTCCAGGTCTGTGCAGCATGATTACAAAAGGCTGCTTCTCCATGATTTGTTCTAACTCTTGGGACGGTCAGTCGGCTGGCTGCAGATGTCCTGAGGGCCCCAGAGGGTCATAGAAAAATTTGGACGCTGAGCCACAGAGTGATTTATAGACAAGCAGCGAGATTTTAAAATCAATTCTCTGAGTGACACGTAGCCAGTGTAAGGATTTTAGAACTGGAGTAATGTGGTCATATTTCCTAGTTTATATCTGTATATATGATTTAGTTGACTGAAGAGATACAGGTAATGATGCACTCACACTCATCCACAGGGCACAAATTATTATGTTTGGCAAAAGAGCATCAAATGATGTCTTGCAAGTTGACACAACTTTATCATACCAAACAAACAGTGGCCTGAATGGTACTGGGGACAATATAAAAGTACTGAAATTGTAACAGTTTCAAACTTGGTCACAATATGTTTTGCATTGCTTTTAAGATAACATTTATTTTGTTTGCATACTTGTGTTTGTTGCAGGATCCAGATGATAACTGCAAAAGAGGATTTTGTTGTCCCAGCTGAATGCCACAGTTTAAAAGCATAAAGACAGATTAAAGCAAGAATCTGTGGATTTAAATCTGTAAAAATTTCAGGGTATTTTTCTGCACTTGCATTTCATATGTAGTCATAAATAAATTTAAAGTGCTAAGATATAAAACAGTGCTACTCTTGAAAGAAGACGCAGCAATTAGTTTTGTTCTGTTAAAGAGCTAAAAAATAGTGCTCAAGCATGGCTGCCACCGCTATCATGGAGGTGGCAGACATCACCGTTGTAGTAATCTACTTCATCCTGGTGCTAGCAGTCGGTTTCTTCGCCATGTGGAAAGCCAAGAGCACAGTGAGCGGCTACTTCCTTGCTGGTCGCTCCATGAACTGGGCGCCTGTTGGAGCATCTCTATTCGTCAGCAACATAGGAAGCCAACATTTCATTGGACTAGCTGGATCAGGTGCTGCTGGCGGGTTAAGCGTGGCTGCATGGGAATTATATGTAATTTTTTTGATCCAGTTGTTAGGCTGGATATTTATCCCCGTGTACATTCAGTCTGGAGTCTACACCATGCCGGAGTACCTGTCCAAACGGTTTGGAGGTTACCGACTAAAAGTGTATTTTGCAGTGTTGTCTCTTGTCCTGTATGTCTTCACCAAGTTGTCCACAAATCTTTATGCCGGAGCGTTGTTCATTCAGGAGTCCTTTGGGTGGAACCTCTATCTGTCAATCATCATCCTCATCACCATGACAGCTGTACTGACAGTCACTGGAGGTCTGGTCGCTGTCATCTACACGGATACGATTCAGGCATTCCTCATGATCACCGGAGCACTCTGCCTAACAGGCATCAGCCTCTTCAAAGTGGGAGGACTTGAAGGTCTTTATTGATCTTTTTTAAACCATTAACCAGTTAAACTACAATGTGATCTGCATAATATAACAAATGCTGAATTGTGTTCTGCCATGTAATTTTAAGGAGTTTGGACCAAGTACATGCAGGCTACTCCAAACATCACTGCCATCTTGCTGTCTTCACCCAACCTGACATATTCTGAATCCTGTCACTTCCACCTCCAACCAAAGCCAGATGCTCTGAAGATATTTCGAGGACCGAGGGATCCAGACCTACCTTGGCCCGCTTTCTTATTGGGCCAGACTCCAGCATCTATTTGGTACTTGTTCATACCTTTCCACATAGACTGACTTCCCAACTGGGTCTCTTCCATGTAGGTCTTATATGTGTGTATCCCCAGAAGATTAATTTTAACCTAGTCCATGTAAGCCCACATAAAACAATAGTACAAATATATTGTTGCAGATTGCCATGAAAATTTCTGAGCATGTCCATATTTCCCATAAATTCTCCAAACGTCTCAGAAAAGTTCATGGCAAACCATTCAGTAGATGAGATATTTCAGTTTGGAAAAAAAGTGGTGGACTTAGCATTCAACATTGCCATTCTTGAGCAACATGTTTAAGAGTGTCCCTCGCTATGCATGATCCCTTCCCATAAAGCTAGCCTTTGGAGTCCACACAAACAGTAAAGGTATATGCAGAGCGCAGCAATGTCCTTGCTATAATGTCACTTAATACTATGTAGAGGGCAAATCATTCATTCTAAACATCCGTCCTGTGTCTTCCAGGTACTGGTGTACAGATCAGGTGATTGTACAGCGGGTTTTGGCAGCAAAGAACATTGCCCATGCCAAAGGCTCTACACTCATGGCTGGCTTTCTGAAAATCCTCCCCATGTTCATCATTGTCATCCCAGGTAGAGACATTATTGCTTTTTAATACCCACAATCAAGCTTCTAAGCAACTTGAAGCTAGGACCCAGCCCGTTGGCTCACTAAACATCTTTTTTTTTAATCGTAACTATTCCAGGAATGATTTCCAGGATCTTCTTTGCTGATGAGTTAGTGTGTATCAGTCCTGAGCACTGCGTGGAAGTGTGCGGTTCTGCAAGTGGCTGTAGCAACGTGGCTTACCCACGGCTCGTCATGTCAGTGATGCCCGTTGGTCTCCGCGGCCTGATGATGGCTGTCATGATCGCTGCTCTAATGAGCGACTTGGACTCCATCTTCAATTCAGCGAGCACCATATTCACGCTGGATATTTACAAGATGCTACGAAAGAAGGCTTCATCCAGGGAGCAGGTGATAGTCGGCAGGTTGTTTATGATTGTCATGGTGATCATCAGCATTGCCTGGGTGCCGGTCTTCATTGAAATGCAGGGAGGCCAGATGTTTTATTACCTCCAAGAAGTAATACATAACCTGACTCCACCCATAGCTGCTCTCTTCCTGCTTGGTGTCCTGTGGCATCGCTGTAATGAGACAGGTGCCTTTTGGGGAGGCTTGGTAGGGATTGTGCTTGGCGCATTGCGTCTCATTTTGGCATTTGTATACCGCGAGCCTCACTGTAACCAGCCCGATGAGCGGCCGTCTTTCATCAAAGATGTTCATTTCATGTATGTGGCAGCCGTCTTGTTTTGGGTGTCAGCTTTGGTGACTGTTGTTGTGAGTCTCTGCACTCCTCCGCCCAGGAAAGAGCAGATCAAAACCACAACTCTGTGGGGGTTAAACAAGAGAAAGAGGCTAAAAGAGCAAGAAAAAGAGAAAGCTGGAGGTGATATCCTTGCTTTGAAGCCTTTGAATCATGAGATCCTGAATGGAAACGGTTTGCTTCATGAAGAAAACTGTCAAGACCTCTCAAACAAGTTCAAAGTTGTTGAGGCCAATCATGAAAATGCTCAATTAAGCTCATCAATTTCTGACCCTGAAACTGTGGAAGAGGGAGAAGGGAGAGAGGTAAGGGATGAGGAGGAAGAGAAGGGTTGCCTTGGAGGAGGAGGAGTGGAGGGTGGGAGGTGTATGAGGGCTTTGGAGTGTTTCTGCGGCTTCCAGGAGAAACCGTCTGAAGCTCAGGTCAAAGTCCAAGAACAGGAGAGGAACATGGATGAGCTTCTCCATGAACCTCCACGAATCAGAATCATCCTGAACATAGGACTGGTTGTGATTTGCTCTGTCACAATCTTTATCCTTATCTATTTTTCCTTATAGGCTCGTATAATTCCAACATGTATGTCCGTAATTTACCAGGAGCAATGTTCTTCTGGTATGTTTTATCTTAAGGTTTAGTTTAAAAGACTGCATGCAACACTTTGATGGTAACTGTCAAGGGTTTAGCATGCTTCCAACAAAGTGGCATCTCTTAATATTCACACATTGGTGGGGGATGATAAGTCTATTCTATGCTAGATTGTCAAATTATTCATTCCAAATTACATATTAATAAGTTGTATTTTTCAATGTGGCTATTTTTTTTTCATTAAAGTTTAATTTGCTGTAAGATGCTTAAATAGGTTCAATGTGGAAGTCATTTATGAAGATGTCTGACATTTGATATTAGCTCTTGCTTCCTGATTTTCTTGTATGATATGATTTATCTTTCTCTACGATCTATCACAGAAGTAGTAACTGCTGAACTTGGCACCATTCTTCACTATCTTTATGTCAAACATGTAGCCAAACAGGCTGTTCTTGTCAACAAGCACAACCTGGGAACAACCTGCTTGTTGTTCCCATCGAACAACTAACCAAATGCTATTTGCTTTCACATATTTACATGTGTACTGTAAGGACAAGAAGCTAAGCAGTGTCTTGTCACAAATATCAGTTGGTATTCACAGTTAACAGTGGTGTTAAATTTATGGTCAAATAATTTGTTTTGTTGTTGTTCTAGCTTCTGGATTTACTTGCATAGTATGCGGGCCACTTAATATGTGCTTGGCTTTTAGGCTGTTTTTTATAGACGTGCAGATTTTAAGATCATTCCTCTCAACTCTAGTAAAGCTGTATATATGCAATACTTCAATGGATAAAAGATTCAGAATAGAAAGAGCCATAATTGACCTTCATTGTGGGTCGAGGTGTCCTGTCAACGGTTGTACAGACGTCTCTGTGGATTTTTTTTTTTTTTACGCTGCAATGCCATGCCTGCAAAATAATTTGTGAGATAACTATAAGTAACATAGTCTGTGATATATTTAGTAGTTATCTTTACAGTTGCAATTATTTGCAATTTAAGATTTATTTTAGAAATTGCACCCGTTTTCATTTGCATGTACTGCTATTTAGTTCTCTACTGGAAATTTAAATGTAAGCTATGATAAAATACAGCTCAAGAGGCTTTCTAGAAAAAAAATGACAGTAAAACCTTTTGCCTCAAAGCAGATGACCTGAAGCAAGGACACAAAATGTCACAGCAGGTCATTGTATGCAAAGCAGACTTCACATTCTCCAGTAAAGGCACCACAACAAGTGAAGACAGCAGCTCTCAGTCAGCAAAGATGCCATCAACAACAGCCTCTGCTGCAGTGGAAAGTTACTGACTGGAAGTGGAAAGTTACTGGGTAGACACGTACCACACAGGTTTTTTTCTTTCCGTCTTTGGTGTCTTCAAGTTCATAATCCTATAATGCAGGCTGCATATTTAGATTTCACTTTCTTTTTTTGATAAATGTATAGTCATGAAACAAGACAGGATTCTTTTCAGTGTGCCAAAGTAATGCAGGCCGTTGTTGCATGTGCTGAAATAAGTTTAAAAAGTTCAAAAACCTGAAATACATGACATGCAAAAGTATGTAAGTTGTAGAAAAAATAGCTTGTATGCATTTGTTGGGAATAGTTACAGGGATAACGTTTGCACAAAGTAACTTTACTTGTTTAAAGTCCCAGCAGAAGAAGCACAGGTGTTACTAGTATCATTGTGTCCCAGTAACTGCAGTGAGGCAGCATGCACAATCTCAGGACCCTGAAACTGACAAAGTGCTTTCCAATATCTGTGAATCGATATCCCTGGAAGAGTCAATCAATGAGATAAGTTTGATTTTTTTTTTTTTTATACATGGGACTGTCAGCAATTTTATCCTATCCACACTCCCCAACATTAAACTTTACAATGAAATATAATGAAATGCAAATTATTCTTATGCCAGTATCACTGATGTCATATGACACTACATTTCATGTATTTGCTAATGCCTGGCTAAAAACTCCTTTTATTGTCAGTCCTGTTACTCAAATGAACCATCCTTCACACAAAAAGAACTATTAAAAAATAAATAAAATGACATGAAATTGACCAGTACATATTTTGAATAGTTAAACGTGTGTGTATTTGATAAAGTGCTGAAAAAAATCATTTTTAAGAGTTACAACATGCAAAAGGCATCAATTTGGCAGAATATCCCAAAAACTGATAATCACAGAGCCCAAACTGGCGGATGCTATCACGTTAGCTGCATTACACCATCTAAATTAGAGCTTTCTTTTTATTTGCCAGAAATATAATTTCTGATGTGACCACTTTAGTTAGAACTAATCAATATAATGTTGGTTGTCTATGTGAAGTTTTTAAACTTTAAGACATTATACCTATTACAGTATGAAGGCACAAATGATTTATGGGAAGGTTTGTAGCAGATTTTCTTGTGTTGTTGGTTGTTGCAGTGAGACTTGAGATGTTTCCAAACCCAGCTGTCGATATTTTCATATTGATAAAGAATGGTGATCAGTTTCACGGGTGAACTGAGCAGCTTATATTCAACTGGACCAAGCTACTTTCTGTGCGTGTGTTGCAGAAGGAGAAAGTATAAAATTAGAGCCCCTGACTATAAAGCGTGTGTGTGTGTGTGTGTGTGTGTGTGTGTGTGTTTGTGTGTGTTACACAGTTTATAAACTGACAAGATGCTCAGAACTAATAGAGTGTTTAATTCTGGTAGACCACCACCCCCGACCACTATGGTGAACCAGTTGTTGACATAGAAAAAACACAAATGTTGCATGTGTCGCACTGCATCTAGGAAAACTTTGTGAGTCAAAGTGTGATAGAAGTGTGCCAGAGAAACCACATATGCACATTATGGAGGAAAAACACAGCTTCCACTTGAGTGCAAATTCATCCCAAATTACATGGTTATTTCTGAGAAATATCTTGGTAAATAATACAGAAGTTCATCTGAAATAAAGACTCAGAGAAACATTTTGACTTAACTGATACGTAGTGGGCCAGGTACTCTACAAAGGACTTTCTAATAAAAAGTCATTCATGTAATTTACGTTATCTAATCTGAGTCTTCCCATATCTTATAGTGCTCAACTAATTACTTTTGCTCTTTGAAATGTAAAAAGATGTGATGTCAACCATCTCACTTCACAGTTGCAAGCCCAGGTGCTACAGAACGACCTTAAACTTAAACACAAGAGCGACTCCATGCGTTATAAAAGCTGTCACTCAAGAATAATTGATACTTTCACATGGTATTCATATCATTCATATTATTCATAGAGAAGAAACTGTTCAGACATGTAATGGCTCAATGCCAATCTGTGAGGGGCGGTGACTTTAACAGTGCTGTCTGATACCAAAAAGCAGCTGATTTACATTGATTTTTAGTTTCATAGAGGCTCATTGTTTATTTTAGCAGTCACAAGCAAAATGTGCTGTGGTCATGGATGTGTACACACACTTCATGTACCTTTTAGGTAGGTAAAATGACAGCGGTTGTGAAGAGGGAACCAGCTGTCTTTTTTTTTATCCAAAGGTATGCACACAGGCCCGTCGTACATGACTGTACTTGCTGTCAAAAAGATACAAAGACAAAACATTTAATAAATAAGTGCAAGAACTCTGGCAGGGTGCAATATTAATTTGTTTCTATGTATTATTTCCTCAAAACTTCTGATAAAACTTGATTTGATTTTCACAAATTTGGAAGCCAATTGTGCTCAAACATGCAACTAACACAAGTGCCACTCTTGTATGAACTTAAGGCAAAAATTCGTGTTCGATGGTTAAAGAGGTCCTTATAAACAAGGCCTGCAAAAAGCAACTTGTGTCACATTTTCTTTAAGCTGGTTCTGAGAATTTGCTCAGTAAACTAATGGAAATATAAAACACAAAATGAGAAAAGCAACAGGAAACTGTCATTATTTATTTCCACCACAAGTGGGGAGCATTTCTCCAAATTAAGCAAACTAAGCCACAACCACAGACAGTCCTGAGTCCCATCCTGACATGAACAGGAAGTTCCCATTCATTAACTGCACTTTTCTGAGCTATAGTGAGCTGTTTACATGCTATAAAAGGCTCAGGAGAGGGGAGTGTGAGTTTGGAAAGATCCCCCACATGACACATTCAGTGGTTTCATTTGCTAAAATCCTATAAAGAGAGAGCCAGTGAAAAGGCTGATGTGGTTTTACTTCAGGGCCAGGGCAGCAAAAAACCCGAATGCAAAACTCCATAACACATACAAATACGGCAAGAAAAAAAAGGTTATGGTTTATTAAATTTAAAAAGCCACATCCAACCAGGCAGAAACTGTCTTCTATCGTGCATGCAGTTATTACAAATGACCGAGACAGTCAGCGTGCACACCAACCAAAACCACAAAAGAACAAAAGGCAACAATATCAGAAATAATATGAATTATTTTATTTTTATTGGCAGCCAGAAGATTTAAATAATATATCGATAGTAAATCAGAACAAAATCAAGTGCTTAAAAGTAATAAATAAAAGTACAAGCCAAAAGACTAGTTAGCAGGTAAACAAAGAAAAAGCACGCAAGAATAGATACAAATAAAAAAGGTATTTTAATAAAAGCAATCAATTAAATAAGAAATCATCATTATTATTATTAAAATAGTCCTTATGCTGGGGCAGATTATCAGATTAAGGGGGCCCCTGGGCTTAGATATAGAGAGAGCCCTCCCCTCCTCTCTTACATAAGAATAAGAGACAGACTTTATAGTTGTTTGGTCTCATTTTGTGCCATTGTTTTGCATGTCTTGTGTATGTTTGTGCCCCTTACTTTAATTATTTTGTATCTCTTTGCAGTTTCAATGCTTCTCATTGTGGTCATTTTGAATCACTTCCTGGACAGTAAGTGTTAATTTAAGGGCCAGGGGGGTCCCTTAAACTCTGGGCCCCTGAGCCTGATGAGCCTGGCTTGTTATCATGCTCTTATGAGCAGTCTGCTTTCATGTACTGTTTGTATATTTTCCAATGAATGCAATGCAAAAAAAAAAAAAGTATGTATGTTATCATAAGCCAGTCATTTGTGTATAACCACTTTGGAAGGCTGTGATCAGTAGAGACCAAAGAGGCAAGCAGTCTTGTGAGGAGGCAGTTTTGGATGGTGGATGTGTCACCAAATGTAAGATTTTCACCCTGAGAATGATTTTTGTAACCGTGTGGACTTTGAGTCATTTTAAAGTAGATTGTAACCATTTTTATTTTCCTCAACATAACCACAGTTACTTTGCTTGCTGAGACCTAACGTCCGTGACTTTATGTTAAGTATAAAATTTGGAATATATCATATGAGCTGCTGTGTGTGCATTTTTGTAGGATATCATGAGAACTGTTTTAAGAAGATAAATTGTTATAAGACACACAACCTGCTCCTTTTATCATTACTTGGATACCTGTACTCAGCACCTGAATACAAACCTGTTTAATTTAGTTTTAACTTTTCCAGTTAACTTTGTTTTGCAGTTTAAATTCTTAGTGGACACCACTGGAGGCTGAAAGAGTACTTCACTGAACATTTTATAATTTTCAAAAACTTTATCTCAGAGCTATTTATGCATAAACAGTGTGCTAATAGCATGAACATTAAGTTTTTTTGAAAGGGGCTTGGAATACGGTGTACAATAGGAATACAATAGCAATGGGAATTCCCATATAACATATTTGTAAACTGGTATATTTAAAAAGTTAGTAAACAAATTTGCAGCCTTTTTAGAGGCAAGTGAGGATGGACAAAAGACAACCTAGGTGGTCTATTTCACTGTGGTGGCTATATCGCGACAAACTGTGCCTAAAGTCTCGCGGTTTCTGGATTAATAACATTTTAGATGCGTCGGTCAAGTTGCGGGGTTTTAGCCTGCGGCGGTCCGGAAGTAAAGACATTTAAACGCACTTTAAATGAAAGATTGCAGTTTTATTCCTAAATGTAAACAACAGATGCACTTTTTTGTTATTGGGAAACAATTGAACATGTGTTTTCATCCCGCTTCTTTTTTATTTCATTTACAGAGGAACCGTTTATAACATATTGAAAAAGATGGCAAACTAACTAAAACAAAAATTACTCATTTTTAACAATCCAATTTCTTGACTGAATAAAAGTGTATATATATATATATATATATATATATATATATATATATATATATATAGTACAACAAAAATAGTTTGTCATAAATTGTGAATAAAAGAAAAGAAAACTCAATATTAGAAAGAAGATTCCATCACTGGTAGTTAGTAGATATAAATTTACACCACTTATAAATGCAACAAAGGGTCACATCTGATAGCTCTGCCATGTTTGTGCACTTAGGAAACATAGGAAAAACATGTGCTCCTCCTGAAATTCACCTCATGAATGATTTGCATGTTAACAGCTGTGCATTAGGAAAAGTGTCTATATGACTATAAAGACATCATTACAATCTCCCCAAACCCTTTCCTTCTAAAAAAATATATATATTTATTGATTTTTTTTTTTTTTACGTATTTTTTTCCCATATTTTAATATTTCTTGAGTATTTTTTATCATTATTGTGTTAATTAATGTTATTTTTTAAACTAATTTACTTACAGTTAATTAAATGTGTTTTTTACCTTACCTGTTACAAAAATGTTGATGTTATAAGTCATTTTATTAAAACAATTACATTAAATCAGTGATAGTTGGTAGATATCCATATACACATATGGTGTTTAGGGTAACATTTAATAATGCTGCCATGTTTGCACACAAAGAAAAATATGATTTCATTTAATTATAGGCACATATTAATTATATCATACAGAATATTTGCATAATTATAGCAAGCTGTTACGTCGACTTATATTTGTCGGCTTTTATTGTGGCACTGCCGGATGTTTTTGTGTGTTTGATTCCGGCTGGCTTCACCACTACATGACGGCTTCACCTCAGCCTCAGCTCTGGAGCAAACCGACATCAGCTGAGTTTGCATGAAGTACCATCCTTGTAGCTAAATACAGGAATTTGCCATCGTGTAAAATTAAAAAATACCATTTTGCAAAGTAACGTGTGACTGTTAAACCAATTGAAATAGCTGTCATCCGTCGTAACCACAGAAACAAGAAAGGGGCAAAGGAGAAATAACAGTACATCAAACCCGGCAAACAAAGAGGTCCTTTTTTCAACGACAACATTTTTCCTCCATATTCTCTAGTTATGAGTCATGTGGCCGTCGAAAATGTCCACGGTCTAGAGCAGCAGGTAAGTCGCATCAGTTGAATGTGTTTTGCAGCGATGAAAAGTGTTATAACGCTCGGGATAAACGTTAGCTTACCGGCTAGTCTAAAAACACCGCTAGCAAGATGCTATCGTGTTAGCTAGCGTTGGGTGCGCTTCAATTTTACACCGGCGTGTCCGAGAGAGGCTGCGGTGCGGGGATGACATGGATAACACTATTGTCATTCCGCATTTGAACTGTTAAATTATGACTTAGTGTGCTACACCAAATAGTTGACTTAAAATACTTTCACAAAGCTGTTCAATACTATCGTTAGCTAAGACAGCCGAATGATTAATTACGCCTGAATGCTACCAGCGGCTCCCCCATGTGAGCATATGAAACGCACCCATCAACTATTATCTTCACTGCGTTTGTCTTGCAGCTTGATACAATAATAAAATGGAGGTATGCAGAGATGGAGCTAGTGGGACTGACACGCAAACAATGCGGTGTTTGGCAGTTTAGCTGATGGCTTTCGGATCATACGCAGTATTTTACAGTTTGTCATGACAGCGTCCCGCTTAAAGAAATGCTCATTTCTTCTGCGTCACTAGCAACGTAGTCGAGCAGTGTCTGACTGGTCAGACAGTTGGATGGCAACAGAAAAGTACTGTATGTTCTCAGTTGATATTTTGGAAAGCTCTGACAGCAGCGTGTGCACTGTAGCGTTTGATGCACAACATTCAAAAAATTATGCATCATTATTTTTACAGATAGGATGCAAAAAGGAAGCACTGATGTATTTTTAAAATGGTCTCTCTTGTCTTAGTTCACCAAATGTTGCTGCAGTGTAGCAGAGCATGCAACCCTAGACCTAAATTCAGTGTCTGGATATAAGAGCATAAATTCAAAGTTGGTTCCTGAATAGCAGTTAATTTCTCTGCACAGAAAAAGCAAAAACAACAAATCTGCTGCCTCTCATCACTTTATTTCCTTCTTGTGGAGTACCTAAAACCAACTGTGTGCGGGTTGCTGACGTCACAGCAGGATTTCTGCACGTTCAGTGCAAATATTTTAAATTGTGATTATATTCTTAACATGCAAAATAAATAGAAATGAAAAATATCAGTAAGGAAGAAAAAAAAAGTACCCAGCAGTCATATTTAGTAAACAACATAAGTATTTAATGTTAGGAAAGGAGGAAGTAAATACTTAACAAATTCTTCCCCTTTTCATATTTTATCAAATTTAGTTTAATTTAGATCTGTATTTTGAACATACCAAATAAAATGGGAGGCCTTGTGTCCCCACACTTCCACACACTAAGTTTTATGTGGGACTGTAAAGAAACAGCAATATAACTACGTTTGATTCAGACGATTTTTCACTTCATAACATTGCAGTTGACTTTAATATTTTAGCTTTAATAGAATTTATATGTGGTTTCCTGCATAGATTATCATCAGTTATTACTTTGAGAAATCAATCAGTCAATTTCTGCTTAATTCATCAGGAGGTACTTGTTTGAGTTAATATAAAGATTACTAAATATATAAAAAATAAACAACAATAGTCCCAGTACTGAGGCCTGGGGAACCCCATGAGTGACCTTTACTAGTATTTTCGAAACAGTATGCATCGAGCTCTGGCACTGAAGTGAAACTACAAACAATTTCTATGTCCTTTTCCTTTAAATCTGGGCTGTTAAGTGACTGTCTATTGCTGTAATCAGCTTTTTTCAAGAAAGCAGCAGGTTTTGGTGTTCTGCTGAAACTGAGCGTGTTTTCTGTTTTTCTGACTATTTTTATCTGTCTCTCCAGCTCGCTGTCCTAGACTTGAGTGCGACAGACGGACAAGGTGGAGGCACCAACCGTAAGCAGACAACATGTTTTTGCTGTCATTTGCTCTTGAATGTGCATAGACACTCACAAACCTGAACATTTTACCTCCACACGTGATAAACTGTGTTTAAAAAAGATCACAAACAAGGAAGTACTCCACAGAGAATAAATTGGGTGGGGCAGGTTAGCTACCAAGGGGATCCTTCCTTAATTGTCAGGAGTACGACCATTTAAAACTCCTTGAAAAACTAAGACTAATCTGTTCAATCATGATAGCATTAAGTACAGTTTAAATGTGTCACTGACGCAAGATAAATTATGGAAATACATACTGGATTTCCATGTTTTCTAGCTTCAGATTTGCACCATAGATCGATGACCTTTGGGGGTGCTTTACAAGTTTTGAATAATTTCAAATTAACTCCTCAAAGTCTAATAATTCATCGAATGATGTTGGACACTGTCTCTCTCTGTCTGCAGGGCGATACATTCCTCCACATTTACGGAACAAAGACGCTTCCAAAAATGGTGTGTAGCATCAAGTTAAAGCTGTCCTGTGGAGTTTTCTTGTAAACAAACAAAAGGCATAAAGTTACGTTCACATTTCGTGTTAATCGCCACAATTCAGTGTGTGAATCCAATTGCACTTCAGATTTATTCTGAATATTTAGCATTGCTCACATTCTTGTTATCTAGTTAGCACTTGCCTCGCTGGTGCATCGCTACATTTCTTTGCACATCACATTACTGCCATGATCAGTGGAAAAGTGTGAAATTGGTGATTGTGAATCAAGTCACCGCATGCTTGTGTGTCTAAGTATGCATGCAAGAAACAAAATGGGGACCCACTTGTAAAAACATTGCTCCATAATGCTACCAGGGGTTAAAAACTCCACAGGGTACCTTTATTAAGTGTATTTGTTCGTGATGAAAACCACAACTGAAACACTGTCTTCCTGTCCAGCAGGAAATGCCTTTGCTGCTGGTCGACAGGGTGGCTACACCATAGCGCCCGCAGCTAATTGTAAGTTCAACTTTTAACGTCTACTCTGACTTGCAGTTTGCTTCCATGCACTGTTGTTTATCTTGTTTATTGTTACATATATTTCCATAAGATTCCTGACTTTGGTAACACTCGCTGTTTAATTCTTGTCCTTTTCTCTCTCTTCAGATGGTTGGGATGGGGGGCGCAACAACTTTGTTAATGGCTACCATGACAACCGCATGGCCGGCGGCAACTCGTTTAACCGCGGGCCGCCTCGCATGGAGCGTGGCCGAGGGGGCGTCGGTGGAGGCTACCGTGGCAACAGGGGCGGAGCCTTTAACCCAATCAACCCAGCACAGCCTATGGCCTTTGGTGGCTACGAAAATAAAGGTGGGATATTGATTTTACTGTGTGAAACTTAAAGCCCTTTTTCCTTTTATAGTGAAACATATGCAATGCAGGCAACACAGAGGGTCATAGTTATGTTATTGGTATATTGTATAAATTTGAATGCGTTGTGCAGAGAAACACAAAACATAGACAAGACAAGATATCTTCTCAGAATTGGAATATCGTAATACCACAAGTGTTGTCTTTTCCTGGTTTTAAAAGCAGCATTACAGTTAAGTGATGTCATTTTCTGAACTAACCAGACTATACTAGCTGTTCTTTCATTGATCTTTACTCACTTAGTCATTATATCCACATTACTGATGATCATTCATCAAAAATTTAAAAATATCATTAAATATTTTATGAAACCACCAATAGTCAACCCTACAAAATCTTGACAATATCAATATTGAGGTTTTTGGTTTAAAAAAAAAAATATATATATATATATATATATATGTATATATTTGGAATTTGATTTTCTTCATATCGCCCAGCCAGTCCCATAATATGTTTTGTGTTAACTTTACAATATGTCTGCTTCTGCTCAGCTGCTCCCATTGCAACTCCTCGGCATGGATCAGGTCACTGAATATTACTTTGAACTGGGCATTAAGTATGCTGATACAGTAGCACTGCTCAATTGGCATGGTGATAACTGAAGTGAAAGTAAAATCAAATGGATTCATTAATCACAGTGGTTAATACTAAAGCTCATTCATTGGCACTGGATGCTTTTGGGCTTCTGTAGGTTGCAGATGCAGCAATAATGAGATGACTCATTCAGGTGCACATACTGAAATAAATGTGTGCAGGGGGACAAAAGTCACAGAGCTAATGTCATACCATTACACTGTGAATATGCAACGTACTAACTGATACTTGTGGCATTTAAGACAATCAATAACTAATTCAGCGGTGCTGCAAACACACTTTTGAGAAATTAGATCTTTAATGCTATCTCCCCAGATTGACAACATTGAGGCTGTGCTGTTTTAGAGCCAAAAGGAGTCGGACAAACCTCTCTTGTTACCTGTTTACTGTATATAGACCTAAACATATGGTTAACTTAAATTTTATATCTTACTTTTGAAGTTTACGATAGAGCATTGCAGTTTTTACTTATCCACTGCAACAAAACTATGGCAAGGGAATGCAGACTTGTTGCGAGGAAACACACAAAAAAAAATCTTGTTAGGAAAGAAAACAGTTATATTTTTTGTACCCTGTTTCTGCACATATCCATGCAGTTTATCTGTGCAGACATTCTTACAGCATTTATGCCAGATTTCAATCCAGCTGAGGTTGACTTCATACCCTGTTGAATTAGCAGTACTAGTATATATTATGAAGCACTAATAATACTGTATGATAACAATTTGTGTTCATTCTCCTGCCAGATGCCGGCGGCTGGAACACCGCCAAAGATGCCTATGGCAGTTTTGGCAACAACCGTGGAAAGTCAGCATTCTTCAACGACAGAGGCAACGCTAACAGAGGGAGGTAAGGAGATGAGACACGCTGAATAACTGCTATCAAAGGATTTCTTTGTTTTCTTTTTTTAATCTTTTCTACCTCCTGTGATCCTCTGTGTGTGTGTGTGTGTGTGTGTGTGTGTGTGTGTGTGTGTGTGTGTGTGTGTGTGTGTGAGGAGCAACGAGCAACTGTGGTTTGAGTCAAAGTGGCGTTTCAGAAAATGCAGAAAAAAAACATTTTATAAAAAGTGCGGTTGTCAAGTGTAGGAAAAACATCCCAGCAGCTCCACACGTCATGTACCACTGTCTTTGTGTTCAGGTTCGATCATGGTGGATTTGGCGGTGGAGGAGGTGGAGGAAACAGCCGCTGGGTGGAGGAGTCCAGAGATGACGGAGACTGGTCCAAACCAACACCACGTAATGAACGCCTTGAACAGTGAGTCCTTGATTTAACTCTCAATACTGGAAATATCAGGGAATGCCTTGTTTATATTGGAAGCACACATCACAACTTAACAAATTGGTTGTAAAAGCAATATTAGACAAGTGAAGCTTTATTGTTGGCATTTTATGGGATCTTGTGTGGAATAATAACACATAATGACAACTTCCATTTTTGGAACAACTGGAAAATTGTCCCTTTATCCTTCAGAGCATCAAAGTTATTGTACAGTAACAAAACTCCCAGGCAGATTTCCAGTCTAACATCACAATGACTGTGTACCAGCAGGGAAGCATCAATCAGACTGTCTGTTACTACTAGAACTAAAATGGTTTATCAATTTGATATTATTATTATCATTATTATTTGATATTTTTTTAAGCAAAAATGCCACAACATTCCCAGGTTGAGTTTTCAACGTTGTAAAAAGAATTTATAATATTGTATATGCATGTTTACAAATATCCAAAAAATAATGATATAGACATATACATAGTGTTTATTTTTCAACAATACATCAAATACATTTGATGAGATAAATCCTTGTCCCTAAGATCATTTATGGGCACCAGATACTTTGAAACCTTGCGTGTCTTCTTTAAGTGTGTATGTTTTCCAAAATTAAACACAGAGGAAATTTTTGGAGCCCAATACTTGGTCTTTTTATGTTATATAGACTAAATGATTAATTGCCAGACTAATCAGTGGATTCACTGAGAGAGAAAATAATCACTCATTTAAAAAACTGCCAAACAGCAGCGAGTGACAGTCATTTAAGATCACAATAGTTATAGCAGAAAAAGGTGTGTTAAAAGACATGTTTTTTTAAATGAGTATACTTATTGTAAATTATTGTTAAATTTTGTGCGTTCTCCTGCTCCGCTCCTCTGCAGTGAGTTGTTCTCCGGCAGTAACACTGGGATTAACTTTGAGAAATACGATGACATTCCTGTCGAGGCCACAGGACAGAACTGCCCTCACCACATCGAGAGTGTAAGCTGCCGTTGTTAACCCGAAATCCAGCAAAATTACATAATATATCAGCTGCATTATTTTCCACCGCTCTTTTTGTTAATGTGTTTTATTGTGTGTGTATGTGCAGTTCCAAGATGTGGACATGGGGGAGATCGTCATGGGTAACATTGCTCTGAGCCGCTACACAAGACCGACCCCTGTCCAGAAATATGCCATCCCTATTATCAAGTCAAAGAGAGACCTCATGGCCTGTGCGCAGACAGGTAGGACACACACACACACACACACACACACACACACACACACACACACACACACACACACACACACACACACACACACACACCATATCTCCAGAAACAAAGCAAACTGATATACTGGAGGAAGATTCTTATAACACTATGAAATGATGACTCTGCTGAAGGCACGTGGAGATAGATGAGGTTGACTTTGTGTCTGTAGGTTCTGGGAAGACTGCAGCGTTCCTGCTGCCGATTCTCAGCCAGATTTACACTGACGGACCAGGAGAAGCTCTTAACGCAGCTAAAGCATCTGGACAGGTAAGAAAATATACTGGTGCTTTTTTTTCCGTCGGGTTCTAAAACAAAATGCATAGATTTTTTTTTAAGTAATGCTCTTTAGTTGAAGTATCATGTGTGATGCAGAAAGTATATATCTTTTAGATTGGATAAATTGTATTTATAGTGTATTCAACAAAGAAACAACAAAAAAACATCAAGTTCAAATAGAGAGCAAGGTTGACAAGTAGTGGACTCAGTAATAGTAGACAAAGCTGCAGCTACACAAGACTGTACTGTAGCTTCCCCCGAGGATAATCAGCTCTCTAATAGGGACCGTTTCCTAACACACATTGTTCGGGAGTAAACAGATGCTCTCAGTGTTAGTCTATTATATCAATGCTGAAAACGAGCAGAGACACTTTCATTCAAAGAACAATCACTTTTAATCTGTCAATGAGATAATTCTCACATTACCCTGCAGATATTATTCCAAACCATTTAAGAAAAGCATTTTTTTCGGGTTTATTGTCTCTAATCAGCTGGCAAACATACTGAATAGTTTTTAATGGTATTAATCAAAGCCTATTCTGGGCTGTGTGTGCACTGTGAAGCTTTTGTGTCTGAAAAAATAGATCCCTATGTCCAAATGTATTGATAGGCAGAAAGTATTTCACAAGAACAAGCAACAATGAAAGAACAGCCATTAGCGTTTCTGTTTTTTGTTTTGTCTAATATTTATTATTATTATTATTGATGTGGTTACTGTTATTAATATTATTACCTGATTTTTTTTAAAAAATGAAACTGAAAAACAAGGAAATTATCTGGAAAAAAAGCTTACAAAATTATATTAATTTTGTAACATAATTTAAAATATGTAATTCTTATAGTTATCTATTTAGCTTTTCTGGCTTTATTTTTGTTTGTTCTCGACATTTTAAAAATAATTCTCTACAAACTTTGTGGAACATCTCTTACCAAGTTTCCCATTGTCTTTTCCACATGCTTTTGAACCATTATTATTGTTATTATTATCATTACTAATATTGTTTATTTATATTATGAGCTCGTCAGGGTGTCCCATCCTCTGGCCTAATATGTCCTGATAGCGGTGAACCTGTACTCTAACTAACTAACTGAAACCACAGGCTCCATCCTGGGAATCTTTGATATGACTGGGCTAAAAAACAAAAAAAAATCAGCTGATACTAAAATGTCATGTTGTCATTTTCTTCCAGGAGAACGGAAAGTACGGGCGTCGTAAGCAGTACCCCATCTCACTGGTGTTGGCTCCAACCAGAGAACTCGCACTGCAGATATATGATGAAGCCAGGAAGGTAAACACAAACACATGAGCATGAAATCCTGAAAAAAGACAAACAATTAAACATGTGCGACTTCAACCTTGTTTCTGTTGTCTGTAGTTTTCCTACCGCTCCAGAGTGCGTCCCTGTGTGGTGTACGGAGGAGCAGACATCGGCCAGCAGATCAGAGATCTGGAGAGAGGCTGCCACCTGCTGGTGGCCACACCTGGAAGACTGGTGGACATGATGGAGAGGGGAAAGATTGGACTGGACTACTGCAAGTAGGACATGGGCAGGAGGAGGGAGTGATGGATGAAATATTTAATGGACTGGTTCAATTTATTGCAATTGCATTTTGTAAATGTCAGAGTTTTAGCTCAACGCTACAACCTCTTAATCTTCTGTTTCTTCTTCACTTCAGGTACCTGGTCCTGGATGAGGCAGATCGTATGCTGGACATGGGATTTGAGCCACAGATAAGACGCATCGTTGAACAGGACACCATGCCGCACAAAGGCATCCGACAAACCATGATGTTCAGCGCAACCTTTCCTAAAGAGATCCAGGTACATTTATAGTCCTTTGTTTTGTGCTGCTGTAGCAATTAAAAAGTTTGTTTTTCTTTTGCTGTAGCTTGATTTTAAGGGCCACTTACAAGAGTGCAATCTCACTGAAAGAGAAAAACAAAGCAGCATTAAATAAAGCATTAATATAAATGTAAATTTCACCTCAAATGAAAACAGTAAAACTTTTTTTTGCCTAGACTGCAATCTATTAATATGAACATTTTCTGCTCCGCCTCCAGATCCTAGCCAGGGATTTCCTGGAGGAGTACATCTTCCTGGCGGTGGGCAGAGTGGGTTCCACCTCAGAGAACATCACTCAGAAAGTTGTGTGGGTGGAGGAGAGCGACAAGAGGTCTTTCCTCCTGGACCTGCTCAGCGCCACAGGTGAGACCGTCACACAACAACAACAGCTCCTCATCTTTAGATGTGTTCAAACATAAAACATCAACCTGAGTCAGTTTACCTAACGCACGGTTAATATTTTCATTTTGCCATCATCATGTTGTCTCCCTCTTATCTCAGCCAGTATATTCCTGTGTCTCATGTTAAGCATAATGTAATTTACAGCAACAGCCTTTTTCAGTGAAAATTCAGAAGTTTCACATAGTTTTGTTCAGTTCTTGTCTGGAAAACATCTAAAACTTTTTCAAGGTAGCATGGGGGGGTTCAATATCAGTCTTTAGGGGCAGATCACACCGAGACGTGTCGCTTGAGTAGTGTCGCCAGCAAAACCACTGTTTCCCTACGGTACAGCACATCTGTCGGGTGCTCCTCTCTTGTTGACTAGCAATGCGTTTTTCTGGCAGTTTTTGGCCATGCATAAAAGTTAAAATATTTTCAACTTTTCCATTAAATGCGCAGCATCATCCCGCTCATCAGTGTCACTTTTGGCCACGAGCATGCAGCCCTGCTCCACAGGCGCTCCTAGCTGTTTTTCCAGACGGGCTTCCAAGGCGTTTTTCGAATGGTCGCGCCTGGCATGATGCGTCTCGGTGTGATTGGCCTCTTATACCTTTGCTCCAGTGATAGCTGTGGCTGAAGCGCTATGTTGTGTGTTGTCTGTCAGTCCATCCCATTCTCGTGAATGTGGTATCTCAGAAATGATGAGAGGGAATTTCTTCAAATTTGGCACAAATATCCATTTGGACTCAAGGATGAACTGATTAGAATTTGGTTATCAAAGCTCAAGGTCTCGGTGACCTTTTGTCCGTCTCTTTCTTGTGAAAGGCACTGAGGGAACTATTTCAAATGTTGCACAAATGTCCACTTGGACTCAACAGTGAATTGATCATATGTTGGTGGTCAAAGCTCACTGTGACCTTGCATCCATCTCAATCTTGTGATTGTGATATCTCGAAACAGCTTGAGGGAATTTCTTCAAATTTGGCACAAACATTCACTTGGACTCAATGATGAACTGATTACATTTTGGTGGTTAGACCTCAAGGTCACTGTGACCTTGCACCTGTCCCGTTCTCGAGAACCCAATACTTCATTTGAGTTTCCTCAAATTTTGCGCAGACATCCTCTCTGACTCAAGAATAAACTGATCAGAATTTTATGTCAAAGGTCACTGTGGCCACTTTGGCCAAAACTCAAGAATTAACTTGCTTAATATGATAATATTTTGCATAAATGCCTTACAATATATAATGATGAAGGGATTAAGTGTTTCTGCAATTTCAGTCTTTCTGAGCATTAGCTGTAGGGAAAAAAATGCAGCTTTCATCTAGTTGTATATTATTTTCTTGGCCCCAGGAAGGTACCAGTTAGGATGTTGCATAAAAAGAAAAAGTCATTCCTACTCTAACTTTCACAAATATTTTTTTCCCTTCCATTTTCAGTGGAAACTATTTAAAATGACATGTTTGTGGTTGGCAAAGTAGTCATTATTATTTGTAGTAAAACAACAGGAACATCAAACACACAGAGTTGGTTTTGTACTGCTGATTGAGTGCAGTTGACATGTTGGTGGTTTGGTGTGGTTTTATCCCAAGTCATCCCCAGCGAGGTACAGGACAATACAGGAGACAACATAGAGAAACCTGGTAAGATCCTCAATGGGGAAATGTGTATCTATTTCATATTTTAAGATAATTTTGCTTGCCCTTTGATGTTCTTCTTTGTGGATAGAAAACCCTTTGTTTATTCAGTTATTTTGGTTTTGTGTATCATTTCATGGGTCTAGTTTGCTGAGCTTAAAAACATGCCTGCTGTGTTTTTTTTCTTAGTTTGTGGCATCTTTATTTACGGTATTTGGTGTCATCATGTCAGACCCCAAAAGCCTTGATGGAGAGAGTCTGGTTATGTTGTAATCTCAAACAAATGTTGGCCAATTGGTCTTCACTTTATAATCAAAGAGTTTATAGAGAAAGAGGAAGAATGATAACCAAACTCTTTTCATCAGCGGCTCTCATCACAGTTCCTGCATAACAACGCCACGGTGTTCATACAGTTAGCTATTGTTTGTTGTAATTATTATTATTTTTTCCCCCACACTGCACTCCCTGCTGCCTGTTGGACTGTTTTGTTCAGAGAAAATTCTGTACTCTGATGTGATGTGACAATCTAAACTTAGTAAGGTGCATGTTAAGATATCTGTATCACACCAGGGAGTGAAACAGCCTCAGCAGTCGGTGTATAACCTGCCATTGAGACTGAAAGAGTGACTGATAAACTTGTTTTTACACTGAAGGATTTGCATGTCTGTGTTTAAACATATTTTGTAATGCCAAATGCAGAAGAGACACTAAGATGGTTAATTTCAGCTCAAGAATTTTTGAAGACTTTAGATGTGTTATGGACCTCACCATGACACAAATTTAAGCTACCTGAAAAAATATCAAAGCAGCAGAAAAGAGTAAATTTTATTGTTCTCAATGGGAAATTTGTTTCGGACGTAGAGCTTCAGTCTGTTACTTTACACAAAAATATTACAAAAACTACATAAAAACATCTTAAAACATACAAGACAAATGACTATACATTTGACATTGACAACAAAAGTAAAATATAAGAATGTACTAAAGTAAAGTACTAAACTTCTTGTTTATTTATTGCACATTGCTCTGTTGCAATAAGATTTAGCATTGAAGTTCAGCAGCTTGATTGAGGTTGAAACGATAGCTTTTAGCGGTTTGATTTGCACTTTAAAGAGTAGGCATGCTGAGAGTCTGCAGTGATTTTTGTTGCTCATTTCATAACTGGCTACTCATACAGACTCTGTGTGGGTTTATATATGTTCTTACCTTTTACCTTCATTGTTGTTTTGTGCATGCTGGCCAGTCTGCTTTAGAGATATTGTGACTTGTGTCAAAAACTTCAGATTGTGTCACATCACATTGTATCAAAATGTCACAAAGCTATTTGCAAGCTGACTTAATTTTTTTGTCAAAGTATAAGTTTTGATTGGTTTTGCTTCAGGTGTCCTCAATCCATGTTGCCAAAATCCATTAGTCACAAATCAGATCCACATCATAAATCGAAATGGCAAGTGTTAAATGTATTTTTTGCCAATGATCCCTTTGGGTTACGAGGTCATCTAATGTGTTTATCTCCGAGCAAGATACCTCAACAAAAAAAGACAAGTGTGAAGTTTCTTATATTCTTTTGTAGATACTTACCTTCACCAATTTTGATGATCTCCTGAATTTTAGACTTTGCAGTGTTCAAAATCTGACACTTAAAAAAACAACAACTTGCAGCTACTTCTCAGGAAAGCAAATTTTGTGACCACCATGATCTTCCACTCACCTTTAATGATTAACCTCAGGGGTCTTTTCTCTCGGTCCATCAGGTAAGGACTCGTTGACTCTGGTTTTCGTGGAGACCAAGAAAGGCGCAGACGCCTTGGAGGACTTCCTGTATCGGGAGGGCTACGCCTGCACCAGTATCCATGGTGACCGCTCCCAGAGAGACCGAGAGGAGGCCCTGAGCCAGTTCAGATCAGGAAAATGCCCCATTCTGGTGGCCACAGCGGTCAGTAAAACTAAAATCTTTTCATGAAAATGGTGAAACTTATATGCCAGAAAATATTTTAAAAATGCTGTTTTGGGCACTTCAGAAACTCACATCATTTACAAGTGAATAGTATCACAGCATGTGAACATTTGTGAGTGACCTTTTTTTGTCTTTCTTACAAACTTAGGTTGCAGCTCGTGGCCTGGACATCTCCAATGTGAAACACGTCATTAACTTTGACCTGCCCAGTGACATAGAGGAGTATGTCCACCGTATTGGACGTACGGGACGAGTTGGAAACCTGGGTAAGACTATAGCTAATGTCAGTTCGTGGTGCTATTCCTATGTCGTGTGTGACATGATCTAAAGCTGTGATTTACTGCTGCCGTTACTGTTTGACCCGCAGGACTGGCCACATCGTTCTTCAACGATAAAAATGGGAACATCACAAAAGACCTGCTGGACATCCTGGTCGAGGCCAAACAGGAAGTTCCCTCATGGCTCGAGAGCCTGGCCTATGAACACCAGCATAAGAGCAACAACAGAGGACGCTCTAAGAGGTATTCATACTCATCGTCTCCTCATAATAGGTAAATGTTTATTCTATGAATGTTAATGCTATTTAAGGGTGTCAGCCTGTCAACATTTTGCCCAAATGCAGTGAAGTTCACTTTGCATTTGATTTTACCATCAGGTTTTCTGGCGGTTTTGGAGCACGTGATTATCGCCAGACGGCCGCCGGAGGCACCGCTGGAGGCTTTGGAGGACGTGGAGGTCGCAACCAGGCAGGACATGGAGGAAACCGCGGGTTTGGAGGAGGTGAGGATCTGGTCCTCAGATTTGACTATTACAACAAACTTAAAATTACTTTTGACTTTTGGTTAATTGAGAAAACAGTATTTCACTGCTGGAAAGATGGCAGAAATAGATGCTTATATGGGCGGTGGAGGTAATCATTCTGTGTCCCCTCGATCAGTTCAGAGGTTTTTGTGGGTCCCTGAATGCAGCACAGGTAAAATTCTTCCTGACTTTTACTTTTTACTTTACTAAAAGTACATGAAATAATGACCCAACAGGTTTCACTTTCACTGTGCCTGGCACTCTGCTGCTCCGTCTGTGCAGCAAGAGCATCAGAAAAGCAGCTCAAAAAGACTAAACTTGATGACGATAATGTGGCGGTGTGACACAATCAAATGGATGCGTAGGAAACCCTGGATGGTGTTTTCATAAAACAAGGCTGTCAATGCAGTAAAAAGATGGAAATACTTTTGAAATTAGTGCTACATCACCAGAGAAAATGGAGATATAGCTCTGTGGCATTTTCTTTTGTTTTATAAGTAGAAAACCTGCAACCACCAGCCTGCACCAAGCAGCACCAGACCAATAAACACTCCCACTGGTGAGCAACGTAATACATGCTTATCTGGTTTGACGCTGTGAATCATGTGGCGGCCAACTTGTAACAAACAGTCTAGTATTATAGTTTGACACTGAGTTAGTCTTAAAGACACATTTTAGGTGAGAACTATTAAACACAGGAACATAATTTTGGATCATATGTGCCTAGATTTAATGTTTTTTTCTAAGTTTTTTAGGCAAGAAATAGGCAATACAACAACAGAATCCTGGAGTATATTTGATCAGCACTGTGTTTTACAGTTTGATCTGAATTTGATCCGAATCTGCTTCTGTACTCTTTGTGTCCGTGAAGGCGGGCAACAACCTTACAGCCAGCAAAAATCTAAGGTGGAGGGAAGTTTATTAAAATTCATTTGCACATACTACCCGTATTGTTATAATACAAAGCTGGCTGAAAAATCAGCAAAGCGTATCTTGAACTTGGCTCCTCTGTTTCCTCCTTCTCAGGTGGTTTCGGTAACTTCTACACCAGTGATGGCTACGGTGGAAACTACTCACACTCACAAGTTGACTGGTGGGGCAACTAGGTTCCTCCTCCCCTCCTTTCCTCATTCCTCTTTCTTCCTCTCACTCATCCTCCTTCCTTTCTCCACACTGTTGTCTGCACCCCATCCGTCTCCTCCCCTTCATTAACCCCGAGACCCAACGTGCATGTTATTAAACTATTTATACTCATTTATATAGCCTTCCTTCCATCCCTGTGCACTCAGATCTTTTAATTCTTTGACTTTTCTCGTCCTTTCCATCTCCACCTCCGTCTTTACGGTCGCCCATCTCTTCTTCTCTTCGTTTCTTAAATCCTGGTAAATCTCACCTTGTACAATAGGCCACATTATAAAGGGATTCTTTAACTTTAGGTTGTTATTTTTTAACACATCCTTTGGTTCCAGTGAGGACATTTTGAACTTTTCCCTCTGTGGCAAGTGCTTGAAGAAAAATAACCAGATGAAGTAAGGTTCTAGTTGTTCCTTTAACCCGTTAAGATTAGATGGACATGTAAGAGTTACAATGAGTTAGTCCTACGAGACAGTCGTAGAAGACCAGGGGGGAAATTCTTTTTTTTCACTTTAGTTGTGAGTTTTGGTTTCATCGTGTTTTTGTCTGCATTCACCCAAAGCCAGCCAGGCGTCCTGTTGTACCTTCACATGACATCTTTGTTTGTAACGCATGGCCATGTTGTAAATCACCGGCCAAAAACTTTTCTAAAACATAGCGCAGAGATAGGCAAGATGTCAGTTCTGAGCAAAATATGTCTGCATATAAATTCAAAGAATGGGAACTGGCTGAAGTCTCCTTCATTTACATGATAGATACTAAACAGCGGCCACAGAAACAGAAATTTTTATTATTTTTTCACCTTTTTAAAACATACTGAAGTCTTGATTTACAGAGATCTGAGAAAGATGTCTAACAGAGACCGGAGGGACAAGGGGGCTGGACAAACTGAAACACCCAGCCGCTGGGACGGCCATTAATAATGATGCTACAAACAGTCTTCAGACTGTGAACAGCATTTTCTTTGTTTGAAACAAAACATAATGGAGGATCATTTGTTTCTGTACTGTGCCTTTAAGAATTTGAACTTTGTCTCTTATTCCTGTTGTTTTAATTGCCATAATCCGTTAAGTGGCTACAAGTATTGGCCAGCTGTGACTAAAAAAATGTGTATTTAATGTCATGTATAGGTTTAAACATGTTTTTCTTTATTTCTATTTGGAAGGAAACAAACTAGGCTTGAACTAAATCAAACCTTGGCAAAAAAAAATAACTGTGATGAGGAAACTCAAAGCAATTCCTTATCTTTCTATTGGAGTTCAAATTCATCAGGTCTCTGATGAGCTGATTCCCAAAAGCATATTACCACTGTAACCTTATTTATAGACAGACCTTCATCCAGAGTGACAAAAGTGAGACAAAAAGAAGTTCCATGTGTCTTACTCCAAAAAAGAGTTAATTACAAAAAAACAAAACAGATTTATTTGCTTTATTAGCCTGTGAGCGGAGATAACAACAGTGGTTTTATGCTTTTGGGAAACCGAGTCCTACTAATTGACCTATACGTCACATGTACAGCTCTGGTTTGAGCTTGAGTTTGAGTTTCTCAAAGGCATCTTGTCACTAATTGTTGGGTAACACGTCATCTCAGAACAACTGAGAGAGAATTTGGCCCTACCAGGGTAGCAGCAGTCATGTTTCTTCTCGAACCATTTAGATGTGGTTGTAAATAAAAGATATTTTCTGGTTCAGTTTCCAGTTTTGCTGGTATAGTCCATTGTTAAACTTTAAGCAGGTTTCATTTTATGCAAACCAGTTGAACCGGCATTTGTCATTATGCCAAATTTAAAAAGTAGCCCACATCATCAACCTGAGCTGACAGTAATAAGCAATATAACAATATGATGAATGTAATATTATGCTAGTTATGTTAGAAACAGACTAACGGAGCCTCAAGTTTCTGACAGGCAGTGGGCAGTTTACTGTCAAACTGAGCACCGGCAACATGAAAGAGATCAAATTTCATTAGAGGTGGGATGAGCGCCCCACAATTTGCTTTTTTACGACAACATTAATGTGTGTTTTTGAGGTGATGAGAGGAGAAATGGCAGAGTTGATCTCTCAAGAAATCTAAAACTGTGTCAATATGGCAACATTTGGGATTTGAAGGTGATGAAAGAGGTGCCCTAACTGGCCACGAGCGATGTGGTGTGCTGTGTTTAGCAAGAGGGTCCCACAGTCCAAAGACACGCATGTCAGGTTAATTGGTGAGTGTGACTGGTTGTCTGTCTATATGTGTCAGCCCTGCGATAGTCTGGTGACCTGTCCAGGTTGTACCCCGCCTCTCGCCCAATGACAGCTGGGATAGGCTCCAGCTCCCTGCTTGTCCCTTAATAGGACAAGCAGTTACGGACAATGAATGAATGAATGACATTGAAACCACAACATGACTGCTGCTGCTGAAAACAACAGTTACCAAATGTTACCAGCTGCTGTTGAGTTGACTCTTAGTGCCACGATGCTCTTAAGAAGGCAGGCTCCGCTTCCACCACAAAACACTAAAACCCTTGTTTGCCAAAAGCTTCTTTCAAGGGGATACACAACTAAAAGACTTAAAGAGTTCAAAATTTTCTCGCTCACTCTATCCTGGAGAGTTACATGAAGAGTCTTCTCTAAAATAAGTCATTCCAGTTTATTCGTTATGTCTTTGAGATCTGCCGAGGTCAGGGATAAAAGTAAAGACTTGGATTATTTAGCCTAACCCATTTCACAGCAGAGAGAGCGGGGGCTTCCCAGAGGATGTAACGCCACACTTCCAGAGCACATTTAGCTATGTCCTGTCTTATTGTAATATGAAGTATGAAAAAATCCCAGTTGAAAGGATTGGCACAGGAAGACATTGCTCACTTGCATCATATGTTCAAGTTTTGAGTATTGCTCGTTCCCTTTCAGGTATTGACTGAAGCAACCCAGTACCAAACAGTATCCAACTTTTTCTAGTCAAACAACACCTGCATTTGATCCTTTTTTTTTTTTTTACCAAGATCTAGAAAGAAATCATCAGTTGTCTGGTTTTTCTCTAATATTTTAATGTGACGTGATTGCCCCATTACCCTAGCAGCTAACACACGTAAAATCTGTTGTGTGCTGAAATTGAGAGCGGTTTATTTGACAGATATGACAGTTCAGCGTGCTGAAATACCACCAAAAGTGTGGCTTTACTACTGTAGTAGAAAAAAAGGTATCAAATAAAGTATTGGGGTCTGTATCACTTTATTGGTACGGGTATTGTACGTTTTGAAATTATATGAATGTTAAAAAGCACCAAGTTGGGCATAGCACAGTGAGATTCAGGACTGATAAAATGTGCTCGTGGAAGAGTGGCAAACAGAACTAAAAAATCTTTGGTTACAACATGGAAAATCACATTATTTATTTGTGACAAAATCGATGCCCGATCCCTGTTCAGCCCTCCTCGATGCTGCTGTGGAACCAGTCGTCCATACTTCATCCCTGATTGAACTCCCAAAAGGAACTCCACTGTACATTTGGACGCTTCAGTGGTTGAAGTCCGATCCCCCGCTGTGTGAATTAGCAGCAGAATACGCCCAAAAATGCTCTGTTGCTACCGAGTGGGGAAAATTGTTTATCTTCATCAGGGTCTTAATTTGTTTTGTTTACATGAACAACTCTAGCGAAGTGAAAATATAGATTTAAATGTAAATAGTTAAACTCTTCTTCGAACAAAAAGAGAAGAATCTCCACTGAAAAAGAATGTGAATTACAAGTGAGACAACGCTTGTGTAAAATCACGTCTGATCACTCAATGTTGGACCAGGCAGTGTCTGGTTAGCTTAGCTCAGTGGGCAATTTGAACACGGTCGCCAGATATACTCTTAATTATTTACAGAAAATTAAGGAACCCATCGGCTATTGCTCTGATGTTGATAATCCTCTGTGGACAACATTTTGGGAGAGGCGTTATAGCCAGGGCTAAGACTTTCTTTTCCATGCACCAGTCATTGTTTACGGTTTGATTAGACACTCAAGACCAGTCTCAAACAGATATCTGCAAAAGAGTGCAGATGCATTAAAAAAAAAAAAAAAAGCTAAAAATGCTGCATTTTTCATCAGAGGATGGCCAATGGGTTCCAAAATTGCATTGTGGCCAATGCGTTTTGCCTCTTTTGCTCACCACATAAACTGTTTTCCTGGCAACCAAACCTTGATCAAACGTGATTGGTAAATACCACTTGGACTACAAACAGAAAGTTTACGGTACCAGAATCTTTGTCCCGTTGCCCAGGGAGTATGCATTCATATGCAGATTTCTGTTTTGTAGAGATTTACAAATTAATGCCCTCAAATTGCCCACTGGCTTCAGCAAATGACAAGGCTGGACCAAGACAATAAAACATATGCAAGTGTTGTTGTTTTTTGGTCAAGGAGTTAATAAATGCCAAGCAAAAAGTTACAATTCTACAGCAGGCTTTAGTTATGTTAGAACTCTGATTTTTTTTACGTCATGTATGATTTTTAGACTACTTTTTAACTTTCGAGATGTTGTGTTGGGCCAATCTATTTCCCTTTAGGACAGTTGGCAGTGAGTTTAGGGAAACTTGTTGGCTTGAACATGATTTTTGGAGAGTTTAAGGCTGCGTAATGCTGGAGGACTCAGGATTCAAGCAGACAGCAGGTCACAAACAAACAAACTAGATTTCTCAAAAGCTTCTTGGTGCAAAGCTGTCTTTTTGTGTCCAAATTTAAGGTTGGAGAGATGCATTCAGGGATATCTCTGTAATCCTTATTCACCCTCTAGTTGCTAAAGTGAGGGGCCACTTTAAATGGACGCTACGTTCAAGGACAGTTGTCATAGCATGCAGTGCTAGAAACAAAAATGTAACATCATGTCCAAATGCTCCCCATAGTAACCAAATACAGAAGATAATTTTGCATTATATTTTGGCCAGTTGTCAGATTAACTGTCTTTGTTGCACAAAGTTTTGTAATGTCGCTTTTGTTCAACTTAACGTAAAATTTAAGCAAAACTCCTGAGAGCACCAGTTAAAACGGCAATTGATTGTGGACCAGAACTGTGTTTGAGGTGTCCCAACAGATGATTTTAGCAACCGATCAGAGAATTTTTCTGTGGTCATGATATGAAAACCAGACTTTAATTTCTCCATCTTATCGAGAACCTTTGCTGTTCAGTATGAAGGAATAACCAGCAGGAAGATATAAAATCAAAAGTTGAAGATAATGTTGCAAATGACAATCAATCATGAAGGATTTGCGTAGTTCAAAACTCACTTCACATATTGACTCAACTCATTAATTTGCACTTTCCTTAATAGTCTCGAGGACACCTTTACATGTAGAAGTCTTCTTAAAAAGCTGTTTTGTTGGCAGTTGTTTTATAACTGTCAAACGTCCAACTTGTGTCCTCCGTCATGGAGGAGATGGAGCTGCACAGGATGCCAAACTGAAGCTTATGGACTTTTTACTCAGATTTTGTTACAAAATCAAAGTCCACCTTTAAATATTGACTGCATAACAGTTTTACTGAATTTTCAACTGTCACATTTCCTGCATGAAAGGAAATGTTGTCAGCCTTTGTTACTTGAATCCACGGTGGTTGCCAACCATAAACTTAGTATGCAGCTAGTGTAGTCTTGTGTGTTTCGTACGCTAAAATCAAAGGAATACAATGAATCTGGTTGAGCATGTTGACGTCACTTTGCCTTCTACCAGCCACTAGGGGGCAGATGGAATAACCAAGAATAAATGAAGGAAGGACTGAGCTTTTTGCCTGCAGTTATAAACATAGGAATTGCTGACATAGTACAAGATATGTGTTAATTGTTGACTGCTGATGGTGCAGATAGGAATTTGCTCAGGGGGGGGGAGTCATAGAAAGTAAAACTTAAGTTTACCTCACTTTTTCATCTTGTTTGTAGAGCAATCTTGTTCAGAGTGCGCACATGTATATGCAATGTATTTAGGTCTTTTTCTAGGGCAGACAGATCATATCTGCTTTAATTACCATTGAACTGTGTTGGAGCAACACGTAACTTACCACTGTGCCCCAAACTTCCATCCCGCCTCATACAAAATGCCCCCCTGGACACCAAACCTCTGCAGAAAGTGCAAAAGAGATCAATTACTTGTGGCTTTCACTTTGCTGTCACCGAGATTCTCTGCACGAGGTGTTTTCCGTCTGTGCTTCATTTGGATAAGAGCACAAGTTGGCCCAAAGTCTGACGTGTGCACGGTGCCTTAAAAAGGCGGAATCACTTAAGACTGAAACATGTTGGTTAGGGCTGGGTATTTTCAATACTAATGAAAAATCCAAACCATTTCATAAACAATATTAGATTCAGTAGTGAGTATGCATGTGACATCACCATTGTCACACACTTTGGAATATTGCCAAATACCTACAAAACTAATACCATTGCCATTAGCATCACTTGTACTTTGTCTTTAGTGCTAATTAGCAAATGCTAGCATGCTAAAGTAAGATGGTAAACCAGTGATTCCCACAGAATTAGGAGCTATGTCGAAGATCTGACGTTAAAGCAAACTTTTAGACCCAGCGCAATTAAAGATTATGTATCACTTTTACTACAAATAGTGGTCAAAACGTGGCGGCAGAGGTTTTAATTGTGGCAGGCCGCAAATAAATGAATGCGTGGGAAACCCTGGATAAACATTACCTGCTAAACATCAGCATGTCAGCAGTGTGAGCAGGTTAGCGTGCTAATATCAGCATTTAGCTGTGCCTGCGTACAGCCTCACAGAGCAGCTAGCGTGGCTGTGGAGTCTCTTGCAGTGCGTCCTGTTCATGTTAGTTGTTTTTGCCATAGTTGTTCTGTTTTTACCACTCAGTAGTGTAGAAAGTGGCGTTATGTGAATAAATCCATACAATCGACTGCAAATGAGCTTAGATGTGACATTTGTTTGGACCGTGAGCTTCACTAATCAAAAGTAGACATGTTTATTTTCTCAGAAAGAAAAGTTCTTACTTAGAAATGCAGCACTTTAGTTTTTGAATATTTTAAAAACCTTTATGATGCCTTAAATTCAAGGGTGATACCCAGCCCTAAAGGAGCTGATAGTGAAGTTGGTTACACTGTATACAGCTGAACAATAATGGTGCTATGCTCCCATTGCTGCGGCCTGCAGGCCCCTCTGTTGTAGAAATCCCATTGAGTTTACAGAAAATACTTCAGTTTAGTTTGATGTTCAACTAAAGTCTTCTGTAGTAAATGTCCTTCAAAACCTCAGAGAGGAATGAAGGAGTGAGTGTTTGAAGTGTAGCGCAGCCAGGGGTCAAAGAGAAAGGTTTCTCCACAGTTTAGTGTGTGTGTGTGTGACTGTTTGTGTGTGTGCGTGCGTGCGTGCGTGCGTGCGTGCGTGCGTGCGTGTGTGTGTGCATGTGTTGTATGGAAAGGTTCTTGTAGATATGAAACCGTTTTATTTTTTGGGACCAGGTGGAGTCGTAGTTAACAGCAATCGTAGGAATCAGCTGTTTGCACACAGAGTTCTCGAGTCTACTTTCGCTGCTAGTTTGTGTAATTTATCAAGCATTTTTGAGAAATATTTATTTTTATAAGCCTAATACAAAAGTTGATATTTTACAAAGTGACTTGACCAAAAGACAGTAAACAAAAACACTGGCACTTGAATGTTGAATGTCATTGGTATGAGTGAAAATTTCTATTTTTCTGGGGTAGTGTGAGCTTTTTAATGTTAAAGATGCAGCGTGTAGGGGTTTCTCTTTAAATATGTCACCGTGGCAACCTGTGATAACGATTTATGAATAAAGGTTTTAAAAAATCCCATATCTTTTACTGGTGCCAAACTGATAAAAATCATCTGTCTATCATAAATCCCTTAAACCCCAATTCTCTGTGTGAGGGTGTCACGGCATGTTCCGGCAGTCCAAAATTCTGACCGACATTAGACCGAAAAATGTCCCATCAGACTGAAAGCTAATTTTTCCAACAGCCTTTTATCCCAAAAATAGACGCCCATTTCTCCAAACTCCAGTTTCTCTTAGTTGCTCACTTCTAGTTTCAGTTCAGAGACACTGATCCCAGGTGTTTCTACAGACCCATTGCGGCGTTTCTCAGTGGCGTTGAACCACCGATCACGGGGTGTGATTACCAACCATTAGTGGCATTTTCAAGCGGCATTTGAGCTACCAGTCTCAGGTGTTTTTGCTGACCCTTCGTGGCATATCACAACAGCTTTTTAGGCAGCGATCCCAGGTGTTTTTACGCACCTATGGCTTTGTCTCTCAGCAGTGTTTGAACCGCAGATCCCAGATGTTTTTTCCAACCTTTTGCAGCATCTCTCAACAGCATTTTTCCGCCAGCCAAACCCACTGTTTTTTTTTGGGGGGGGGGGTTAAAGCCAAATCATGATATTTTCTTACCATAACTAAGTGTTTTTTGTGCCTAAATTATAACCACACATTCACCACAGCATTGTTACAAATGTAACGAATCCACGTCTTATAAAAAGGTAAAATGCAAGCATTTTTTCTAGCGATTGGGTTTTCTTACAGCAAGAATTGTCTTTATATGGAGAAAGGGGACTTAGAGCAATAAGTGTTGTTTTTTGGGATGACGGACTATTGGATAAATAGACTCTTGGTCCAGTAAGACATTGTTCGGACTAATTGCCTGGGAAAAATGGGCAATCCTCTGTTTAAGGCCAATACAGATCAACCCATGCCACGCGCACATCTTTTCGTGTTTAACCAGACTGTTTTTGCTGATCCAGTACCTAAACCCGGTACAGTACATTTTCTGACAATTAAAATTGGACCCTGAATTCTTCTCTGAAAGACAGTTCTCATATGAGATGGCGGCACTCCTTATGTTCCCTCACAGTCCTTATTCGTAGAAATATACCCATTACAACAACACGTAGAGATGTGCATGTAGAATCACACAAAGCCACAGAGTGATGACGGTTTTATTCCAGTTGACGCGACTGTGACACATTAAGAGAAACCTCCTACACGGGTTACCTTTAAAGTCACATTGGACTCAGTATCAGATACATAAACCTGTTTGTGTGACAGGTTCCATTTGCCAATAATGATAATCAACCATAAATAGCCATTTTTAATTGGCAGACAAAATTTGAGACAATACCACCATATATGCCAAGGTTTGGATTAAAAAAAAAATTAACAAAACGTTACGATCAAAGACCATTTTGTATAAAAAAAAAAGAAACATGCAGTACAAAAAACAAGTGTCCAGATTCTCTCCAAGTCAGATGTTGTTTTGTTTTTTTTTCATTTGAGTCTTTACACTTTTTCCTTCCCGTTAATACCCTTGTTGTGAATGTCTGGCAAGTGGTGATCTTAAAAGTCTTCATAACACAGAATTAACTGTGGTTCTATTGCTATGTTGTTGTGATTTGCATATTTTCAGGCGTCAGCGGGTTTATGCTCATATGGGGGAGCGTCTGGCCAATCAGAAATGGGGAAAAGTTGACCCGACGACGCCCATACAGGTGTCTGTCACATACATAATATCCGTATGAATCTTCATCCATCTCGTTCATGAGAATATAATTGCAGCTGCAGATATTATGCAGTTACACGGAAACAAATTTGTCCATCAAGCAGCCTCATTTGACCAGAATGCAATCTGACCCCTGCAAAGCTAGAATCAGTAACAGATCAAAGATATGGTACGTAGGTGAATTATCACACTTTATGCCATTTTTATTCACAAACAAAAAGTTTTGCAACAGTAAGCTCATTGCTCTTGTCCTGTTGTGCACAAAAGGCATTCTGAGAAAGACACTAAACCAACTTTAGCAGTTTATTTAAAAAAAAAAAAAGCATTATTGTATTTAGAAATGGTTAGTGCTGTCCCCATTACTGATTGGCCACACCCCTCGGTGTAGACAAAGTACCTCCGGCCTGGTAGTTAGTATTTGCTTTATGTATTAGTTTAGCAGTTGTGCACGAAGAGGAGCACTGCACGAAGAAAAAAAAAACAAAAACAGTCTATTCTGATTTTACCACAAATAAAGGTTTGGATTTGCAAATGTAAACTGTGTTGATCCATTTTTTCTTCTTATGTTACTTTGAAATTGAAGGATTTGAGAAAAGTGGGTCAAAGAAACTGGAAGTTTTTAAATAAACAAGTTTATTTGCTGTTAAATACATGCTACAGATTTATGACAAATATCTTTTTACAATGTGTATAAAAACAAATGACTGAAATGTATTGACACCTTTGCTGAATGTTTGCAGGAGCTGGTGCATAACTAATACTTTCTCATTTTTTGAGGAACGTCGTTACTTGAGTGCATGGAAACGTAATGCATGCGTCTTCCCTGGTTTGAGCCGACCACCACCAGAACATTCGATGTACCAGCTACCTGCTCAATTTGAACTTTAAAGGCAACAGAGAAGAAAATGAGACAAGGTATTTAACCCTTCAACACATGGATCGACACGTTATCTTGTGCTGCATTCAGATGCCCTTTACTAGCAGTTAACCTCTGAAACCTGAGAAAATCAGTTCAGTTTCTTTCAAAAACACAGGAAAAGACATAGTAAGCAACTTGACAAGAAATGTCCTGCAAACTGCAAAAATAATTAAAATATGCCTAAAAATACCTGAAAATTAGCTGCAATTGATCATTAGATGTTTCCAAAAAGAAGATGGAAATGTCCAAAAAAACTATATTTATAATTTTCGTATGTATTCAAAATTGTTACAGAAAAAATAGCACTTTCTTAAGGTCATTTTCTTGTTTTTGTTTTACTTTTTTTCTTATTTTCAGGTATTTTTCTTGCCACATATTTCTTGCTAATTTTTGGGCTATTTCTTGTCAAGTTGCTTCTCGCCCTCCCAAGTTTTTTAAAGCCAATTTGCCCAGGTTTCAAAGTGTAAAAAGATCAGTCACAACTCTAATTTTAACATACAGCTTGAAACATATGTGACAGATGAATGTGAATGCTTCCCAAAGTCATTCAGAAATTTCACCATACATTCAGGACACAAGTGCTATGCATGTTAACATCAGCTGAATCTGTCATTGATATCAAAATAAAGTGCATTCATTTCCAGGTAAAACTTTGGTTGCAGGGAGGCGCTGCCTTCCTGTCGTCTGGCACTTCAGGGCCCGTTGGTCCAACAATCATTTATAGAGAGTCAAGAATAAAAAACAGTGAGACTGACGTTTGCTCATGAGTTCAGTATTTGTTAGTTGAGATGTAAATAAGCTGTGTCATGTGAAATCATTTATTTGTAGAAAATAACTCAGTGTCTCAGTTCACTCTGCGTCCTGTCAGTCAAGCGGCGGGGCACAGGTGAGCCAACTTATTTGTTGGCGGCTTCTTCGAGGTTGCTTTTGATTTGTTGTTGGTCGTTGCTCGCGTCTAGCCAGTAGTCTGGGTTGTCTTGGTACCATTTGACTAAAAAACAAGCAAAATACAGACATGAAGAGCACACATTATAAAGAGAAGCTGCAGAAGTAAGGTCAAAACTCAGAACACTTCAATTACAATATGCTTAAAGTTTATTACGGGATTTTTGTCCAACAATGCCAAAATTAAACTACTAGCTTTAGTTATCTTGAGGTTTTTCATGTTTGTTATTGTACCAGTCTGTCTGATGCCTTCAGCCCAGCACACCTCCGCTCTCCAGCCCAGCTGCTGCAGCTTCTCACATGTGATGGGGTAGCGCAGGTCGACACGCGGCCTACAGAGCAGAGGTCAAAGGTCACTCAGCTTCTCGTATGTGGTAAGTTCAACTCACTAATCTGAAGATGTTTTTCTAATAGAAAGATTTTCTTTGGAAATGTTTGTTTACTGATGTAACATTCAGTGTTTAGTCACCTGTCAGGCACAAATTCGAGCCAGTCGTTCACCTCAGAGTCCGGCACATTCTTCACCTAGACAACAAAAAACGGTTTCAACGGTTCAGTTTTCTGAACATCCATTACCTCCGGCTACATGTTAAAATTAACACTTTAAAACATGGAGCTACACCACTTTTCCTTTGCTGCATTCAGACGCTTTTCACAGGTATTTAAATCTTTGAACCCTGAGCAAGTATGTCAGATTTCTTAAATTTAAAAAAAAAAAGTGGGGGAAAAAGGCAAGGAGAAACTTGGTAAGAAATGTTCCACAAATTGCAAGAAATTGGTAGATTAAAAATTTTTTTGGAAAAAAACTAGGGAAAAGATATTTATATAAAAATCATATAATTAAAATGATGTTACAGAATTTCGATTTACTTTAGCACTTTTTCCAGGTCATGTCTGAGTATTTTTTTATTCATTCTATATATATATATATATATATATATATATATATATATATATATATATGTGTGTGTGTGTGTGTGTGTGTGTGTGTGTGTGTGTGTGTGTGTGTGTGTGTGTGTATATATATATATACACACACTTTTCAGATAATATTCTTGCACTTTTTCCCAATTTCTTGCTAATTTTTGGATTAAGATTTCTTTTGCTGCTCTTTGCGTTCTTCCCTTTTTTTAAATAAAGTCAATTTTCTCAGGTTTTAAAGGGTTAAGAAGGTTCTTAAACCCACCATTTTAATAAGTTCCCTGGCCAGTTGCACGATGGGAATCTCACAGCTTGTTCCCACATTGTAGATTTCTCCCACAATCCCTTTCTCCAGAACCAGCAGGAGGGCGTTGATGGCGTCATCAACAAACAGGAAATGGCGGGATTTAGGGAGCGTTCCCTGGATGGTGCTGCGGCAGAGCGGAGAGAGAAACCCAGATTAGAAACTACATTTACTCTGTTAATGCCAAACAAATACTGAAGCTGGTTTCCCAGGAAAATATTTTCAAAATAAAATTCAAACCTACCATTTTTTGTTGATTTGTAAGAGGGCGAGAAACCTCGGAATGACCTGAAAGATCGAGAATATCTTTATCACTGTAGAAAAGAGCTTAAATAAAGTCACTGCACTTACTCTTATTTACCTTGTGCATTTAAAACAACTAAATCTGCAGTTCCACATGAAAATAAACTGGCTCACACTTGTGAATTTAAGATTTATTGTATCTTTAATCTTTTGTAATGCAGGTTATAAACGTGCACAAACTCTCGGTGACTGTCCAGCCTCTAACAGGTAAGTAGTTACAGGTGCACATTATTTGACAAAAATCAAGCACTGTTTTAGAAAGTAAATACAGCAGGGTAAACTGTGTGCTGTGTACCAACAACATATGTATCAGTATATCATCATTTTTACTTCATAAATAGATTTTTCTGTACAGTTTACAGGTTGACAGGTCCAACTCAAACACGCTGCCTGATGTTCTTAATGATTGCAGAGTAAATGAAACACAAGTCTCAACAAAACCAGGTAAGAACCGCTCTTAGAAACAATAACAATGTTCAGGCTCAATTTAAAAAGTTAAATTAGGCAAATGAATCAATCATTGATCAATATCGTCATGGAAAGTCAGGGTGTTTTACCTTCTCAGTGTACTGTCTGGGTCCGTAGACGTTGTTGCTTCTGGTGATGATGATCGGAAACTAGGGACAAATACAGAAAGTAGTTATGAGCATACCGAAAGTGAGATCTAAGGATGCTGCTAATGAATAATTTCTATGATGTTTAAACAGAAAACACTCAGAAAACATTCAGCAAAATTTCATCTAAAATGTTTATAAAAATTCGTCTTAAAAAATATTGTGCTTACTATCAGAGGCATGTGAAATCGAAATCGTAAAATAATAAATCTTTAGGAGATGTGCCTGATTATTACAAAGGCATTTGTATCGGGTAAACGCAATCACACAGCAAACCACCTAAAAAAAATTGGTCATCAAAATATGTATTATGATGTAAATTAAACATGTACATAAAATAATACATTGAAAATAGGTTTAAAAAACAAGTATTTCTAATGCTGACTAGCGAGAGAGGCAATGTTCAAACACCTAGTAGACAAATCACGCACATCACAGATGACATCATTACATTGCTTGATTTTTCCATACAACTGTCAACAAAGATGATCTGTTTACAATCACATAAGACAACAGAAAAGCAGCAAATTATCACTATTTTGGCATTTTTGCTTCAATGATTGACATTAGAAAATATGCTGTAACTGTGAGAATCAAGAACTTTATGATAAATATCTTCAGTTTCAGATGTAATCCTGAAGCCACTTCACTACCTGCGTGTGTGTGTGTGTGTGTGTGTGTGTGTGTGTGTGTGTGTGTGTGGTGTGTGTGTGTGTGTGTGTGTGTGTGTGTATGTATGTACCTTATATTTATCCCAGTAGGATCTGACCAGGTACTCTGCAGCTGCTTTAGTGGCAGAATACGGGTTAGAGGGCCTCACTGGACTGTTCTCATCAAACACCTGCAAACGACAAACATCCCAAAAAACTCAAATCAAAACCCCCAAAACTTTACACACTTTACTATCAGCTGACGCTCCTCACTGACCTGATCCAGACTGGCACCGTACACCTCGTCAGTGCTGACGTAGACGAAGCGCTGTGGCTGGTGTCGAGCCTGATGGGCGGCTCCCAGTAAAACTCTGGTCCCATCGATGTTAACACGCTGGAAACTAGACGGAGTTTCAAACGATGACTCTGAGCCAGGGAAGAAAGTAAGAAATTTAAATATTCATATATTAACAGTAAAATCATACGGACAAGTGTAAATTTAATTTTGAACGGCTGCTGCTCACCGACGTGCGTTTTGGCCGCCAGGTGAAAGATCACATCAATGTTTTCTGTGTTGAAAATGTGATTCACCAGACGTGAGTTACACACATCTCCCTGTCAAAGAAATTAAATAGTCAAACTACTATTTATTGTGATAGCACAGTCTATCTTTATGAAACCTGGAGCGACATCACTTTTCTTGTGCTGCTATCAGGCGTCTTTAACAAGTATTTAAACCCTTCAGCCCTGAGCAAATTAGTGTGATTTCTTTCAAAATCATGGGGAAAAAAGGCATTCAGCAACTTGGTGAGAAAAGTTTCACTAACTGCAACAAAATAGTAGATTTAAACAATATTTAAATTTAAATAAAAAGAGAGTAAAATGCCTAAGGAAAGAAAAGAAAAATGCTAGAGAAAAAATATAAATAAATACATACAATATACATACATAATTATGTCGCTTAATTATTATTATTTTTTACGCACTTTTCCATGTAATTTAGTTGTTTTGGGGTTTTTTTTCTTTCTTTTTTAAAATTAATTTTTGTTTGTTTGTTTTGCTATCATTAATTTTTGGGTTATTTTCTTGGACTTTTTACTAATGTCTTGCTTATTTTTGTGTCATTTCTTCTTTCACTGCATGTTTTTGAATGAAATGATTTCAAAGGGTTAACTGGGATCACAACACCAGTTGCTGTTGAGCGTCTCTGGTTTCATAACACTTATGTCAGCAGCTCTCACCCTGATAAAGGTGTAGTTTGCTCTGTCTTCAACGCTCTCCAGACTCCTGAGGCTGCAGCAGTAATCAAACTGGAAGAGATCAGACATTAGTTACGCTGCATACACTCAACATACTGAGAAACACACATCTACATATTCATCTATATATTCAACCATGCATGTGTGGACAGTTTCACCAGTACAGACTTACATTATCCAGGTTGATAATCCTCCAGTCAGAGTGTCTGTTGACCAGCGAACACACAAGATGGGAGCCACTGCAGGGAGAGATGGGAGGAGGTGACAAACAGTACGAAACATTCACTCAAGTGCTGTAATGAAGTTTAATTTTAAGGCACTGTATTAAGTATTTTAAATTCCTGCTACTTAGGTGCATTTGTTGTTGTTTTTTTTTTAAATGGACATTGTAAATGTTACACATTATCCATCACAAAAACCTACATGTAATAAGCATGTTAAAGGTCCCATGTGTAGGGTTTAGAGCAGTGATTCTCAACTTACGGCTGGCGGGCCAAATCTGGACCCCAACCATTTTCTTATTCACAAAAAATATATAAAATTGATTCACACTGGGAACTGTTTTAGTACTTTTAGTATACATAAAGTGCCAGAGTGCATAAAACTGATAAAACAGAGCTTGTCTGTCAAAAAAAGTGCCAGTGGAGGATCCCCCATACCCCCAACAGAGGTCCTGAAGTCCTAGAAATGTCCTAAAGTCCTAGAAATGTCCACAAATTTTGTCACCCAGTAGCTCAGTCGGTAGAGTGGGCACTCTGTGTACAGAGACGCTTTGTCCCTGTTCAGTGGACACAAGTTCGATTCCAGCCTCAGCCCTTTGCTGCATGTCATAGCCTCTCTTTTCCCCTTTTACACTTGAGCTGTCTCATCCATTATTGGCCAAAAGCCCCAAAAAACAATCTTAAAAATGAAATTCTAGAAATATTCTGGAAAAATCCTAAAAACCTAGAAGTGTCCTAAATGTTCAAAAATCCTTGCAACGTCCTTAAAAACCTAGAAATATCCTCAAATCCTAGAAGTGTCCTTAAATGCTACAAGTGTCCCGAAATACTAGAAAGAAAAAGTCCCAAAATCCTAAAAACGTTTTAAAATCCGTAAAACGTCCTTAAATCCTAGAAACATCCTAAATTACGAGACACTTCCAAAAATTCAGAAATGTCTTAAAATCCTCCTGGAAACGTC